>NW_026460709.1:0-5538 GCF_021730395.1 Mercenaria mercenaria | reverse complement strand
GATCAATACATGCTTATTTTATATCCTTTCCATTGATCAAAAAATTATTGATATCATTTGTGATTTTAGAAATTATAAGCCTTTAGAAAAACATCACTGTTAACCAAAAACATGGACGCTCGGCGTCTGTCTATCCGATCTTTTCTTATCAGTTCTATAAATAGAATATACAACGGATTTGTATACAAACACGATCTCGCCTATTAAATCTTAGGCAACAAGTAAAAAATTGCTGCAAGATGCAGCAAATAGATGGTCGCACGGCCCAAAAAAACAAAGTGTTTGACCCATATTCAAACTTGACCTAGATTTTATCAAGGCAATAATTCTGGCCAAATTTCATTAGACCCTGGGCTTGGGTTTTGCGCATAACATGTTGTCTCATCCAGGGGAATATTTGTGCCAACTGATGTCTAAATCCTGTTTTGCATGACAAAGTTATAGACTGGACAGGAAAAAAATCCTACTGACCTTTGATCTCAAAGTGTGACCTTGACCTTTAAGCTTGGGTACTGGGTGTTGCGCACGACATGTCATCTCATCATGGGGAACATTTATGCCAAGCAATATTGTAATCACTTCATGGATGACAGAGTTCTGGATCGGAGAGGAAAAAAACCTTATTGACCTTTGACCTCCAATTGTGACCTTGACCTTTGAGCTAAGGGTCCGGGATTTGCGCACGACAAGACGTCTTATCATGGGGAACATTTGTGCCAAGTAATATTGAAATCCCTTAATGAATGTCAGAGTTATGGACCGGACACGAAACAGACCCTGTTCATGCTATGTTAACATTTGACTGCTAAGTGTGACCTTGACCTTTAAGCTAGGGGTCTGAAAGTTGTGCATGACACATCGTCTTATTATGAGGTACATCTGTGCCAAGTAATATTAAAATCCCTTCATGGACGGCAGAGTTATGGACCTGACAGGTAAAAAGCCCCATTGACGTTTGACCTCCAATTGTGACCTTGACCTTTAAGCTAGGGGTCTAGGTTTTGCGCGTGACACGTCGTCTCATCATGGGGAACATTTGTGCTAAGTAATATTAAAATCCCTTCATGGATGGGAGAGTTATGGACTGGACAGGAAAAAAGCCCTGTTGACGTTTGACCTCCAATGTGACCTTGACCTTTGAGCTAGGGGTCCGGGTTTTGCGCATGACACATCGCTTCATCATGGGGAACATTTGTGCCAAGTAATAATAAAATCCCTTCATGGATGGGAGAGTTATGGACCGGACAGGAAAAGAGCCCTGTTGACCTTTGACCTCCAATTGTGACCTTGACCTTTGAGCTATGGGTCCGGGTTTTGTGCATGACACGTCGTCTCAACCAGTAGGGGACTAATAAAGCCTCTGTCGCATACACAAGCTAAATGTTGACAGACGACAGAGTGACATAGTGTGATCACAAGAGCTAAACAAGAGGGCCAAGATGGCCCTAGGTCGCTCACCTAAGAAACACTCCATAACAGTGTAAAACATGTTTGACCTAGTGATTTCATGGAAACAAATATTCTGACCAATTTTCATTAAGATTGGATATGACCTAGTTTTTTACCCTAGATGACCCATGTTCAAACTCGACCTAGATTTTATCAAGGCAATCATTCTGACCAAAATTCATGAAGATCAACTGAAAAATACAGCCTCTATCACATACAGAAGTTTTTTCTTTGATTTGACCAAGTGACCTAGTTTTTGACCTCAGATGACCCATATTCAAATTCGACCTAGATTTCATTAAGGCAATCAACCTGACCAAATTTCATAAATATCAACTGAAAAAAACAGTCTCTATCGCATACACAAGATTTTTCTTTAATTTGACCTAGTGACCTACATGTAGCTTTTGACCTCAGATAATCCATATTCAAAACCGACCTAGTTTTCATCAAGGCAATCACTCTGACCAAATTTCATGAAGATCAATTGAAAAATACATCCTCTATTGCATACACAATGTTTTTCTTCGATTTGACCTAGTGACCTAGTTTTTGACCCCAGATGACCCATTTTCGAAATCAGCCTAGATTTTATCAAGGTAATCATTCTGGCTAAATTTCATGAAGATCAGTTGAAAAATACAGCCTCTATTGCATACACAAGGTTTTTCTTTGATTTGACCTAGTGACCTAGTTTTTGACCCCAGATGACCCATTTTCGAAATCAGCCTAGATTTTATCAAGGTAATCATTCTGGCTAAATTTCATGAAGATCAGTTGAAAAATACAGCCTCTATTGCATACACAAGGTTTTTCTTTGATTTGACCTAGTGACCTAGTTTTTGACCCCAGATGACCCATTTTCGAACTTGGTCTAAATTTAATCAAGGCAATCATTCTGACCAAAATTCATGAAGATCAATTGAAAAATACAGCCTCTATCGCATACACAAGGTTTTTACGTGATATGACCTAGTGACCTAGTTTTTGACCCAAGATGACCCATTTTCGAACTCGACCTAAATTTCATCAAGGCAATCATTCTGACCAAAATTCATGAAGATCAATTGAAAAATACCGCCTCTATCGCATACACAAGTTTTTCTTTGATTTGACCTAGTGACCTAGTTTTTGACCCGAGATGACCCATTTTCGAACTCGGCCTAGATTTCATCAAGGCAATCATTCTGACCAAAATTCATGAAGATCAATTGAAAAATACAGCCTCTATCGCATACACAAGGTTTTTCTTTGATTTGACCTAGTGACCTAGTTTTTGACCCGAGATGACCCATTTTCGAACTCGGCCTAGATTTCATCAAGGTTATCATTCTGACCAATATTCATGAAGAAGAATTGAAAAATACAGCCTCTATTGCCTACACAAGGTTTTTCTTTGATTTGACCTAGTGACCTAGTTTTTGACCCGAGATGACCCATTTTCGAACTTGGCTTAGATTTCATCAAGATTATCATTCTGACCAATATTCATGAAGATTAATTGAAAAATACCACCTCTATCGCATACACAAGGTTTTTCTTTGATTTGACCTAGTGACCTGGTTTTTGACCCGAGATAACCCATTTTCGAACTCGGCCTAGATTTCATCAAAGTTATCATTCTGACCAATATTCATGAAGATTAAATGAAAAATGCAGCCTCTATCGCATACACACGGTTTTTCTTTGATTTGACCTAGTGACCTAGTTTTTGACCCGAGATGACCCATTTTCGAACTCGGCCTAGATTTCATCAAGGTTATCATTCTGACCAATATTCATGAAGATTAATTGAAAAATACAGCCTCTATCGCATACACAAGCTAAATGTTGACAGACGACGGACGACAGACGACGGACGCCGGACATCGAGCGATCAGAAAAACTCACCTGAGCATTGCTCAGGTGAGCTAAAAAAAACAAAGAGTACAAATATGCCCCAAAGTGTAAACAAAATAGTGGGGAATAAATTTATTTCAAGGTAAATACAATATTACAGCAGTTTAAGTAAATAAGATGCATTTTTATATTTTACCTGTAGATCTTCTATAAAAAAACAACTGGAAAAAGTTAACTTCACAACGCGACAGTTTGCACAGCCAGACCAGGATTCGAACCTGGAACCTCCCCAAAACACAAATTACCATACGTAATTTCCTCAATTTTGGGTTGCTCTGCCAATTGAGCTATCTGACCAGCGGAACTGCAATATCCTAGCAATATCACTTAAGATAAATGTTTGATTTGCGGTTTTTAAAGCTGAAAGGGAGCATGAAAATGTGAAAAAATGGTAACGAGGATATTAGTAATCATTCAAGTTTCTACCAAGTCAACTCTGTATATAAGCTGATTTACCACCTTTTTTTCTATTGAGCCTGCTGAAATTCTCTCAAAAATATTAATTAAAATCCTCTTTTAATATTTAAAACAAGCATTGTCATAAATAAATACAAATTAGGTTAGAAAAAAAGTTTGTTTCCGGTATCCCGACCTACCCTTAATTCCGGACCCTAATTCTTTTTCATTGCCTCGGAGAAGTTTTTTTTTTTTATTTAAAATTTTTTAAAAAAAAAGTTAAAAAAACTGCATTTTTTAAATTTTTTTAAACAGGTCAGTGATTTTTAAAAATAAAACTTATAAAGGGAAAAAATTTCAAGGGGTTTTGGGTGTAACAAATACATCGGAATTCTTTTTATCCGATAAAATCATTTTTGGGCGATAAAAATTTTCCCGTACCTTAGGCCTGTTATTTTCAAAATTTCATTTTTCATGATACATCATTTGGCGTACGCGTATCGAATCATAGGTCTTTTTTCACAATACGGGAAACTTTTAAGGGGAAAAACTAGAAAAAAATTGCTGAAAATTTACATACAACAGTGAAAAGGATAGTAACTAAAAAAAATTTTTTCTTCCCCAAGAGAAACATTGAATAATTTTTTTTTCCTTAATAATGCTTACTTCCCGATACTCGGGTTCATATCACGTTATGAAACCGTATCGTTGGCATCTGTATCACGAAACATAGGGTTTTTGGGGGGCTAGCATATTTTTTACCCCCCTTACAGGGGCCCAGTCCCCCATAAACCCCTGGTTTTTTGGCGGGTTTCCCCAAAAATTTGGGTTGAAGAAAATCCCCATAAAACCAAATTTGTTAACATTTATTTTGACAGTCGGGGCCCAAAAATAAAAATGGGCTATTTTTATCCCTGTTGCTGATGCTCTAAAGGAATAAAAACCTTTCCCCCTTTCCGGAAATTTTTGGGACAAAAAAAAAGTTTTCCCAAAGGTCCCCCCTTGGGTAATAAAATCCGATTTTTTAAAAAAAAAATTTTCTGACCCGCTTTCCCCCTATTTTTTTTTAGCATGGTTTCTGGAAACATTTGTTTGGCCCTTTCAGTACTGTATAAACCCAAATTGTAGTCATACAGGGGACCCTTTAATACTATATGATTTTTTTAAAATGGGAAGTGTTGGGAGATTGGGGAAAAATTTTCCCCACTGTTTTTCAAAGTGAAAAAACACCTAAGTTGTTTTTGAAATGAAAACAAACCTAAGTGTGTTTGGGTTTTGGGGCCCAAAATTACATTTTTATTTTTTTTCGAGTGGGGGGTAAAACCCCCTATAAAAAACCCCCTTTTAAAATTTTCAGAAAAAAACTCCCAAAATTCAACTATTAAATTTTTGATCATAACTGGAGGGGCAGGGCAGTTGTTTAAAAAAAAGGGATATCTTCAAATAAATGTACAAAAAAATATGCAATTATAACTGCTGTCATCATGCAGGAAAAACCCCGAAAAAAAGTGTTAGTGTCAAATTTAGGGGCCCATATAAATCTTTTTTACTTTAATTTTGTTTTCAAAAGCAATTTATTTGGTTTTTTCAATACATTCTACACTTACAAAGTCCCAAAAAAAAATTTTTGTCTTGTAATCCAAAAATAGCGAAAAATAGTGGTTTTTTATTTATCAAACAGGAATTCATTATGTACCAAAAACAGGGGGAGTCAAAAATGTTTTTTACGAGGTCTCAAATCGGGGGGATTTCTGTCCCACTGTCATTGGACCTTTTTAATTTAAAACGAAAAAG
>NW_026460708.1:0-9798 GCF_021730395.1 Mercenaria mercenaria | reverse complement strand
ATGCTTGGTCAAAGTCACCATTGAAATTTAAGTAAAATTAGTTTTTGTTTCTCAGCTCCTAAATGCCTCGAATCTTGTTAAATTTAGTCTTAACACTGTTGCCAACAACCACAAGGGGCGAATACTTAAAAACGGTTTTGTATCGGTCACTTGTTTATTTGAGGGGTCATTAATGTATTACAGAATGATAAACTGGCCATTGAAATCCCAATCAAATGTCGCGTTGCTATTTTTTTTGTCGGTGTTGTTGTTGTTGTTTTGCGTGTGTGTGTTTTTGTTTTTGTTTTTTTTTTTTTTTTTTTTTTTTTTTTGTTGGGGGGTGACTTTTTTTTTTCCTTTTTGGTTATTGACTTTTTTCTGTTTTTCTTTTTTATTATCATTGGTCAGAGACCACCAATTCAAAAAAGTACAGGGAACTTACTGGGAATGAGGTAAGTGTATACCTGGGAATAAGGTAGTATCTGTGCGTTCTGATTGGTCAGTCATGTAAACAAACCCGGGAGGTGATTATTTTTTTCAAAATGGAATATTTTTACTGCATTTACAGTATTTCATTATACATTTTGACAAAATTTGCTACATTTTATGTGTATTGAAAAAAAGTTTCATCAAATGAATTTCTCCCGCCATGACAACGATGTAAACAGGGCCCCAGGGGGTCATCTCATTCACACGAAAATTACTTAAATAAAGTATCACTATTCATATGTTTTTCGTCCGATATTTTGGTGGAACTAAGATAGTTCTTGAAAAAAATGTGATTTCGATATATGGAAGGCCGTACACGCCATAATGTTATCTTCTTCTTCTTCTTCCGTTTTTGTACATTACCCTCTCTGGAGCATTGTCGTACAATAATATAATGGAAGTCTATGGGAAAACAATTGGTGTTCTCTACCCTATTATCATTATTATCAAAATTATCATCATCATCATCAAAGACGTAAATTGACGCTTGTTATCATTATTGTAAGTTGTTGTGTAGTGCCGCAAGAAGAATTTAGCGTGCTTTCACCGTATTTGTGTAGCCGATGTAACACCGTGTTATTTTTCCGTGATACAAAATAGCGCGGGAAACCAATTATGTAAACAAACAAAAATGGTAGAAGGACCAGGTTGCAAGTTGAAAGGATTGAAAATAAAAGGAAGATTAAAGGGACTGACAGTAACAAATGTTAAAGGAAATGCGACAGATAAGGTAGCTACTTTTTTGTGGAGCTGAAAATGCTTACCCTGTCGACTATCCCGGCACAACCAGTTTTCGACCGCTTAACAAGTTTTCTGTGCAGTTTTGTACAAATGCAAGTCCAAATCTTTAGTTTATTGTCTAACACTTTGTATCATCATAAGTGCTATAAAAGCATACCATTTAAGTTTCAAGTTCCTTACGGATCGAATCCCTGGCATGATGGTTTTGAAAGCCATCAGTAGGAAGTCATGCTGAAAATTTACAACCTAAATTCGACCACTGCCAGTGGCACTGGTGGTATTTTCCTTCCAGCAAAATGAAACAGCACTAAACTTTTACTGTAGTTTCATTACAACATGGCAAACATAGAACACCCAGAATTCAGGTCTGGCAACAAACACTAAAACCAACATGGCAGATCAATATACTGCTTAAATTGGCACCTAAATTACAGGGGGTAGGGTAAAGTAAATGGCACCCAAAATTTAGTTCATTATCTAAAGAACTATATGATGTGCTCAATTACTCCAGAGAACCAGGGTGTCACATCTGCTACATTGATAGCTGTCACAGATGACAATGTATTATATAATTGCTAAGCTTTTGACACTCCGAATATTTTAAATTGCTTAGAAAATGAAGAAAATTGTTGCAAGGACAGGCATCATGATTGCATTGTAAAATAATTTAATAATAGTATGCTTCACAATTCTGGCAGTAAGCATGTGTTAAGCAATAAACATTTAGTGCAAAAGATATATAAATACTGATATTGGCTTAAGCAAGAATAGGTCGTAGACAAGGAAAGATGCAGGTTTTATAGTATTAAGAAAACCCTCATGAAAACATAGTACTGCTACATAAATGGAATTTATAATAATTTTCCAAGTACCAAAACTGAAGGAGAATAGGTTCCTAACATGTTCTGTCTCTGCTGTAAACAGTGAAACAGTCACAAATGATAAATTTTTCGCTGTAAAGATTTTTATCATACAAAGTCCTAGGCGGTCGAAAATAGGTTGTGGTCGAAAATAGGTTGTGTGGGGATACTGGTACTGGTCTGATGAACAGTGATAAACTCTGACATAACTTTTTTTTATTTCTGCAAATTGTTATCAATGGTTGGTTGGTTAACATCTGCTGAAAAAGTTACATAATTTAAATTTATATTTACATGATTGTAGTAAGTAAACTCACACGAAGTGAGGCCCTGAAATGTAATGTTGTACTTGGTGGATAATTTTAAAATAGCCCAGAAATACTTGCCAATTAAACTTACAATTACATGGTGGAATCAGTCTTTGGGACCATAGCCAATTATTCTATTTGGCAACACTAGCAACGTCTTTCCGCGCTGCATGCTCCAAGGGAAATCACTCTTGCTGTATTTCATGTTTAGGCTATCGCCAAGTCCAAATAATAGGATGTTTCAAGACAGCGTGATAACTTTTGACTGTCCTGTCACTTGACAGCGTGATAACTTTTGACTGTCCTGTCACGTGACAGCGTGATAACTTTTGACTGTCCCGTCACGTCGTTTCAGGACAGCGTGATAACTTTTGACTGTCCCGTCACGTCCAGAATTATTCTGCATATTTCTGTTAGGAAACAGAAATCCGTTGGGAACATTTTCTGGATCATGTACAAAGTATTTGTAATGATTATGATTACATCTCTAATAATGAATTTATTTTGACATTAAAGTATAAACTTACCTTGCTGACATTTTATGAATGTATATTTTGTGTTTTGTTTCTGCAATTTAGTGTTATAGGCAGTCTGATGTGTACTGAAACCGGTGTCAGGGTAGATTAGTCAAAATAATGGGATGTTTCGGGACAGCATGGTAACTTTTGACTGTCGCTGTCTCTGTCAAGTCCAAACATATTCTGCATATTTCCGTTAAGAAATCCCCAATTGAAATCCATTGGGAACGTTTTCTGGTACATGTACAAAGTTCTTATAATGATTACATCTCTGAAAATGAATTTATGTTGACATTAAAGCATAAACTTGCCTCGCTGACATTTTGTGAATGTATATTTTGTGTTTTGTGAAATTGGCAGTCTTTTGTTTATTGAAACCCCCGGTGTCAAAGTAGATATCTCCATGCACCTGTCACATCATATTTTCGTAGATTTAAGTCTCTTAAAATTATGAATTAAATTCAACCCATTTGAAGTTTCTACATGAATATTAATGTTTAATTTATTAAACGCCTCAGTCACAATCAAATGCATACTTTTTAGGTGCTCCATGTTATACACCCAAATTTAAAAGTGCATGTTTATATATCAGGGTTTCCACTGGCCCCAATTTTTTTTCCGCCACAAAATATCGAAGTCAACGACACATAGGGGGAGGGGGCGTCCAGTGAGTGTATTCTCCAACCAACTGTGCATGTTGCAACAATTTGTCATTTTTACAGTTTTATTGGGGGATGGTGTTGGGGGGGGGTAGGGGGCTCTCCCCTTGGAAATTTTTGAAATATAGGCATGAAATGAAGGCCTCTGGTGCATTTTTATGTTCAAAATTCTGAGATAATGGAGAGGTTAGTACCCTCTGGATGAGGGGTGGTGGGGGGTCAGGGGGCTTTCCCCCTGGGACATTTTGAAATACTGGCATGAAATGGTGGCCTCTGGTGCATTTTAAGGTCCAAAATTTTGAGGTAAAGGAGGGGTTAGTACCCTCTTTATGAGTGAGGGGCAGAGGGTTTTCCCCCTGGAAAAAATTATAAAATACAGGTATGGAATGGTGGACTCTGGTGTGTTTCTTGGTCTGAATTTTGAGAAAATATTATTATTATTTCTTTGCCAAAATAGCAGGTTACTTCTCAGCAAAAATTAAAAAAATAAATTTGCATAGGTAGGTCTCCTCTGAATGACCAAAATTAATCGGAAATTAAGGTCGCCAAAATGTGTGACAAACGAAAAAAAAGGCAATCAAGACTAGCATTATTTATAAAATGAAAATTTATAACTTATTTTCTATGGCCAGAGTTAATTTTTACCATTGATTTCTGCTTGTTTATCGCAGTTTTTCATTGGAATTTGCCAAAATCAATCTACGATCATGATTTTTAAAAATTATTGGAATTTATCGCGGATGTCCCGTCAGTCGTTCATTCCGAAGTTTTGCTACAAAATACAACTTAGAAATGCTTACTTTGACACTACTTTCGTGATTCCGCTTGTTAAAACATGTATAAGTCAGCTATCAGTGTCTTTTAATTCAGTCCGTGAAACATCGATGACTTTCATTTGTTTACTACCGCGCCATGTTACTTCAATCAACGATGACATATGTAAAGGCGGAGCTTAATAATTTTGCCGATAAAATACGTCACGCGTTCTACATCCAAAGCTGTCATTGGTTTATCGCATGTTAAAATTAAAGTCAAAAGATCAAAAGGCACGTGGCAGCTTGTGTAATTGATGCCGAATCGCTAATCCCTCGTTTGGTGACACGCTGTGTATTGTATATTATGAACGGAAACGCCCGCGGGTAATACTGATTTTTTAGGCAGGACAGAGAGTAATTAGACAGAGAAATACACATTATAAAAAACACATTTACAGCAAAAACTTTTTTCGCCAATTTTTTATTTTTTTCGCCATTGGCGACTTTGGCGAATTGCAGCGGAAACCCTGTATATTCTGTCTTCAGCACTTCAGGAGTTACATATCACTACCCAGTTGCAGGTAAAACTACTATCAGGTAGCTGATGTACATATAAAACGAACGCCATGCTGTCCAATAACAGAAAACAGGCCAAAATTCAGCGTTATATTGTTTCACCTTAAAAAATGTGCTTTTTGTCTTTTCATTTTAATTAAAACCTGAACCAGCAAGACCTTTTTGTGCTGTTTGGTTTACAGGAAAATTCGTCTTCTTTCAGCTGCAAGTTATTTCAACTGTCTATGTCACCCACAACAGAAGATATGTACTGAAGACTGACATGACCGTTTTGTTATATATTTTGCCTTTTTGCTCTTCCTCATATCAGATATGTGATTTCATTATGAAATAATTCTTTTTTTACTGTCTTATTTGTCACTGTGTGAACTTCAGTCTACCTTCTTCTGAAAATAAAAGCATTCTTTCTGGTGGAAGTTTCTTATCTCCTCAAATTTGACTCTGAACAGACAATGATAAATGCGCCAATTTTTTTGTCCTGTCCGTAGACACCTATTTTCTTTGTGAAGGATACAATATTAGAGTTTAATCACTGTTGGTATGAAAGCTGCTAGGATAGTGTCTAAGTTGATAAACATTAGACGGAATTAAACTGGGTTATATAGATATAAATAGTTGTTGAATTGCAAAATGTCTTGTCCGTAGACACTAAAGAAACGAAGGTTTTTTGACAAATATCATTTATAAAATCATACTGGAGCTATTTATCAAGTTTCAATGATACACCACACTTAATGTTTATACAAAATATAGAATAAATATATTTCTAATGAAACTTACTTCTTCCAAATGCAAAATGTTACCCATTTATTCTTGTGTGTACAATCTGAATCTGAGAAGTACAATGGATATAGAATATGTTTTAATCTTATACATGACTTATATAAATGTTAAAAGCTATCAAAAAAGGAATAATACATTTCTTTCTAACCCTCCCTTTGTTATGGCTAAAACAAGGCATGCAATGAGGGTGTCTACGGACAAGACATTATGCAAATACTATTCAATATATTTTCTGTTTTCAATAAAAACCAGCACTGGACCTTAGAAATATATCAAGAGTTCTTTGAAATAAATCAAGAGACTCTGAAATGCAAAAAAACCCCAATCTTTTACAAGTTAGTAGTAAAACAGAAAGAATGAGAAGATAGAAGCAAAATCATTTGACATTTGGTCATATTCTAGTGGAGTATTACAAGCAATTTACTACGTGATTACCGTAGTCTCCTTGCAGCTTTCTCCCTTTCAAAAATGAGAGCTATTTAGATTTGTTTGTTTTTGGAGGGTTTAATGCCCTTTTTCAACAGAATTTCAGTTATGTAACTTAACAATTTTTTATTGATTCTGTACAGTACAAACATGTTCTCTGCAAGTAACTGCCAACTTCCCCACATGCATCAGAGGCAGAGGTCTAGAATTTTGAAATCATAGTTTGATTTACGATTGGAGTTACTAACATTTGTTCCAGTATTTTTCCAAGAAAATAATATTAATATAGGTGATAACATGAAAAAAAGAAGTAAATGTGATAAAAAGATAATTAAAAAACTTTGTCTCCGGTCATACTATCTTATATAATGGAAAAAGGTCAATATTAATCAAAAATATTACTGGCTAGAAAAAGAGAATGTATCTTGGGAATTTTAAGAAAAAAGCATAATATGTAAGTCATTAGCTGACTCAAAACTAAGTGATAAAAACTTATCACAGTGAACATTTAATTATTCTGTAAACAGGTTAAAATTCACAGGAATTTTATTTTGCAGGACTACTTAAAATATTAGTATGAGTTATGGATCTCACAGAATAAATGTCATATGAGTATTTTACAACATACAGCTATTTAAGCAGTCAGCAAGGGAGTTTGTTTCATTAGTTTTCCATTTAAGACACAGTTGTAATCTTTTTAAGATGTTGTTCTCAGCTATAAGTTTAACAAGTTCTTCCTACTTTTTTAATGTTTCTACTTTAATGAACATGTTAGATGAACTCATAGAGTTCTTCATGTTAAACTTTGTGTTTATACTTTTTTACCATTTTCTTGATTGATATGGTTGATAACAGCATGTAAATAATTTGCCTCAACAAAGTCTAGTCAGGTGGTTTCTTCCACCATCCAATTTCAGGAAGATTGTGGTTTATTTTGTTTAGTTGAGGTTAAAAGTTATTACAGATAAATAAACATAGTCTAAATGGTGTACATAACAGGCTGCAAGGTCAGTTCTTAAGCCCATTAAATGCATGAGCATTGATCAGAAACATTATTACTCTATCTGTCTTTTAGACAGAAATTATGGTCAAATGTCTTGTCCGTAGACACCAAGCTGAAGGAGGTTTTTAACAGCCTATTTCAGTGAGGATCCTTCAAAGTATCATTATTTTTAGTATATAGTGAAATATGAAAACATTTAGTCCTAATTTATGTTAGCAATAGCACAGAACTTGTCACATAATGTCATTTTGATTTAGTCACAGTTGTTCAAATCCTTCCAATTATTCGAAGACACATTCCGAAGACCGTCAATTATACTTCTTTTCTTAAATTTGTTTGTTATTTACTTGTTCTTGATCATTTTAAACATAAAAAGTTCAACAGAACTAAAAGACTGTCTTCTAAAACCTATGTAGAAAGCACTTGGCGATGATGTCTTGTCCGTAGACTTTTTGGGTAAATTTCTCATTTTAAAATTAGGATATCTCTGCCAAACATAGTCGTAATCACAAAAATGGGACCATTATTTAAAGAGAAATGACTGAATTTTTAGAAAATAACATATTTGAGTTGAATAAATGCATTTCAAAAGGTATGCAAAAACTGAAAGCAGGTAGAAATCAAAAATTTCTAGAATTTTGAACTTCAAAAGAAGATAATAACTACAAATCTTTGTGTAATTTATTAGTTTTTTGGGTTTTCTACATTACTTTTATGTACCTTATCATGTGGTAACAATTTTGTTGGGTCTGAAAGAGTTATTTGAATAAAACAGTCCTTTAAAAATGGTCATGTCTGTTTTATTTTTTCCCTGAAGATTCATCTTTATATCGAAAAAAAAATATTGTCGAACTATAGGACAGCGACAACTACCATTGTTTTTGAAGAACCAAGGTATATGGTAAATTAACATTTCAAAATAAAAGAGTTTTACAAACTTTTATTTTTGACCCCAAGTGAAACAAAAAAATGCATTTGATTGTGACTGAGGCGTAAAGTAAGCAAGTCTGACTGGTATATCATGACTTCTTAGCTCACCTAAATACATAGTGCTCATGGTGAGCTATTGTGATCATGCTGTGTCTGGTGTGCGTGCATTCGTCCTTCGAGTCGTCCATCCGTAAAATTGTGTTTAAATGACATCTCCTCCAAAATCACTGAATGGATTTTGATGAAACTTGGCCTGGATGTTCCTTTGGTGGTTCTCTACCAAAGTTGTAGTTACTTTTCTCTATATGTATATAGTGGAAACTTAAACAATCTTCTTGACCCTGACAGAAATGACTTCTGACTTGATTAGTTACAAACGAATCTGGCAGGCCTTTGAACGCTCTTGCCGCAAGTGTCAAAAGCCAGTCTTCAAAATCACCCAACAACTCGCCCTCTCTCTGGCAAGCCTGTTGAAACTGCAGTTGAGCCACAGCTGACAATTCATGCTCACCAAACCGCACCTCAGGCTTACCATATAAACTCTGGTAGGAGTTCACCTCACCACTATTGTGTATCCGTACATAATAGTCCATAGCTTTGCCAGTAAGACACAAGCACAAGCCCTCAAATTTCTCAGCATCTGACCATCCGCATGCCTCAGCATATCTGGTAAACTTTAAATCAAAAGCTTCCCAGCTTCCCTTACTGTCGAATGTCAAATGCTTTGGCACTTAACGATTTCCTTGCAGGCTGACTATAGTCGACTCTGACTCCCACTCCCCCATCTGATGATGGCCTACTTGCATTGGCATTACCATCATCACCAAAAGGAGTGCTGCCTTCACCAAGGTTGAAATTCAGTTTCGTTCCTGGTAACGATACCCTACTCCTGCCCAATGATGTTGTCCAAAACATTCAGCTGGAGTTTTCAATAATGGCCTGTGCATACCAGAAGATACAACATGCATACTGGGTCTAGGACTAATCGAGTCCCCAGGCCTAGCTAGAGTATCTGCGGCCTTAACATGTGACCAAGCACTGGGCCCTTTTCTAGCCTAAGGCTCCTTATCACTATCCTAAAGTGGCCATAATTTATTCTGGGTAAAATCAATTCGACCCAGCTCAGACTCTGTAAATTTCTTGCGACACAACACGGACAAGACTTCCGGGTTAAGTTCCCCATCGCCTCACAAACCGACAAAAGTGCATTGGCCATCTTTTTATTAATGCCAGGTATCGTTCTCAATTGCTCAAGGGTAGCACACTTATGCACTAATACCAGACGTAACTGACTTACCTTCTGGACTCTCTTGATGTGACATCTTTGATGAAAATCAAAATTACAACAAAATCAGAAATAACTTTAATTATTTTAGTTCCAGAATAATCTAAAGAAATGTCTTTTAAGGATCCTAAAACTTCAACCAAGGTAAACTTCAATGCCGACAATATGGATTTCTGATGGCATAAGCCCCAACAAGCAGTCTGGAAATATTAAATAATTTTTCAATTATTCAACGTATTACACCTAAATAAATGCTTTAGACCAAGAAGGTAACCTCCTAAACACAATTGCGCCTCACCTGGTCCCTTATTCAACTCTTGTCACAACCTTTTTAGACTGACAATGTGGCCTAGCCTAAAAACTAAGTCGGTTTGGTAGCAATTTATTGGTCGACGAGATATCGGCTCAAAATTACTGCTGTCACCAATGACGTACTTGGTGAATAATTTATATAGCCTAGAAACACCAATTAAACTTACATGGTGG
>NW_026460707.1:0-2544 GCF_021730395.1 Mercenaria mercenaria | reverse complement strand
AATCAGTCTCTGCTACATGCAATTTGGGACCATAGCCAATTGTTCTATTTAGCAACATTAGCAACGTCTTTCCACGCTGCACGCTCTAATGAAAATCACTTGCTGTGTTCCTTGTTCAGGCTATCGCCCCGTAGTCTGTCCAAGACCGTAAAGTGGGGACTGTACGAATGTTAACCGATGATAAATTCGGCCACTTTGTCATTGAAAAAATATTCTCCATAGTATGTAGATATAGAAACTTTCCCAAAAATGCTGCTACAGTTATTCTGGATCAAGTAGTAAAAACTTTAAAGTGACCCAATGTCAGGCCCTCATGTGTTGACAGTGAGCATGTGCAAAAAAACATCCTCTTCCCCAGTAATTTTGGATAAATGTTAGTCATTTATTTATACAGAATATTTATCAGTTTTGTTTTTGTTTACACCAGTTGGTGTTGTAAGTGGATGCTATTAGATGGCATGTTTAATTATATAAATAACCGATTGCAGTGGAATAACTCAAAGGTGGCAGACTTAATCCTCTGTCAGAGTTTATCATCAGTACCAGTAGTCAAAATAATTAGACGTTTAGAATTTTTTTGTATTTTTTGAAGGGTTAATCTAAATGTCAAAATTCCAAAGGACCAAAATAATGGAGGATAAATCACAGCACACAGTCATGTAAAGTTATTGGTTTTATATCTTGTGCATATTGGCGTGTAGACTGGTAAACGTTAATCATGTACAGTACATACATGGGTTTAAATCACCAGAATTTGTAATTTTAAAATTATTTCAAATATTTGATAAATTTTAGGAAGTGTCTAGCTGTCCGGTAGCCGGATGCGTAGCCTGCGTTCTAGCCGTCTGGTTATTGGACGGCTAGCAAATCATCGGGGGATTTTCTAGCCGTTGGTAATTGATTTCTTAATGAATAAGTAATGATTTTATATGGTTTTAACTGTTATTTACTTAAGATATCAATACAGCTAACTCGCCAATAGCACGTCACTATCTACACTTCTAGCATGATGTAGTGAAGAACGTTTAGACTTTCATGGTATCTAAAGTTACTGACATTTAGAACAAATGCTCGCATTCATATAATTGATTGATTTTTTTTAATCTATCTTTTATGTCTGAAGTTATGAAGAAATATTTAAACCTGTCCGATTCACCAATAGGGGATCACTTTTACCAATAGGGGTTCACCTAGTTTGTCATATTTTCTGTACATTTAAAAAAAAAAAAAATTCTGACAAAATATGACTGTGGCATTAGAAATAAACATTTCAAGGCAGAATATAATGAGAATCAGTATGTTTACATTTCAAACTGGAGATACTAGGTTAAAGAATATAGTGCTAGTTTTCACAGTTGTATTTCTATGCATAATTAGCACCAACTATATCTAAAACTAAAATCAAAATATTGATGCACAGAACTTTATTTATTTATCTAAATGTGCCAGTTCAAACCATTACAACATCAAATCAAGCATTTATTCATAATTTTAAGCAGAATAAACAACCTTTTGATTATCGCTAAATTGGTTGATCCTCTATTGGTTGAGTGGCCACCTCTGCTTGGTGGCAAAAATTCAAAATGACATTATTCCTATGAAAGTGTATGTTTCACTCTTCAAAATGATACCAAATTTTTGTGGTTTTATCTAAGAAACTGTGAGGTATGCTAAAAACATTCTACTGTGAAGAATTCGAGAGTGCTAAAATCCAAGTCAGGTAACATGGTTGCAAGAGTTATCTACTCGTGGAACTCAAACTCATTAGATTAGATCCATCTCCTTTTGTCTAAGAATTGCTAAGTGATAAATCAATATAACTGGATACTTAAATATTGTATATTCTACTATTTTTAAGGCAGGTTCACATTTTATTTTCAAGTGACCCGCTATTGGCAGTGGTCCGCTGTTGGCGAGTTGACTGTACTTACCTGTAAACAAAATATTGTGTGAATACATACCAAAGTATATTTTTCATAGTGGTCAAGTGGCCACTATAGCTGAAAATAGGGGACTTCTCCTCATGAACCGCTTGGTAGATCTTCACCAAACTTGGTCTGTAGCATCATTGTAAGGACCTCTCCCAAACTTTTTCAAATGGGGGCTCTCAGAAGGATGGATCTTTATCAGACTTGGTCTATAGCATCATCATAAGGTCCGCTACCAATTTTGTGCTAATTGGGGTCAAGTAAAAGGGGCACATATAAGGGGTCATAGAATTGAAAATATGACCTTTTTCAAGAGACCTTCCAAAATACCATCAGCCTGCTATCGTTTTGTGTGTTTTTTCATCCAATTTTAAAGACCTTTTTAAGAACTGTATGGTGTTTGAGCTGTCTGTCATTTGTCACACTAATTTAAATGTAATTAACTTATACTGACACTGGAACTTCTAACTCTTATATCATATTTATGGTCCTCTTCCAAAGTTGCACTCTCTCTAGGCTGTTTAAACTCCGATATGCATGTGAGTGATCTAGGGACATCATGTCCCTCTTGTTTACATTAAATACGAAATTGGAAAGGTATTAAAATCAAAAATTT
>NW_026460706.1:0-12295 GCF_021730395.1 Mercenaria mercenaria | reverse complement strand
TAGAGATACTGAACTTTCTTTTTTTTTTCTTTTTATAATCATTTTTTTTTTTCCCTTTCATATCTATATTGTTAATAATCATCTTTTGTAAATAAATTTGTAAATATTGTAAAGGGTGTTGATTTGTTCTGATGGTTACTGTCGCCGGTACGGCCTTTCCTGTCACAATGTTTTAATAGAAATATTGCCTTTTGTTTCTTAACAGTCTAAAGTTCAGAGCTTCCACAACTCCACAATTTGATTTTTTAATGGTGTTTGCTGCTGAACATGAACTGTTTCTGTGAAAATTCTCATCTTAATAAACAGTTTAACTGCTAAAGGAGTTGACAATTTCTGTAGTTGAGTGCCAGCCTTAGTTACCGCCAGTTTTTAACATAATTATAGAAGAATAGTCTATAGAAGTTTCCCCAAGGGCTTACTTTAGCCATAGTGTAACACTTATAATCAAGCTGCCACAATCAGCCAATTGCTTTCTACAGAGTCGACTTAATCATAGAAATAGATTTCAGATCTATTGAAATTTATCTAAAAACTACATTGGCCATAGCGTAACAATATTGTGTAATGACTGATACTAGAAAATTTTAGATTCCTTATCACGTTTTCAGTAGGAAAAAAGCTTCGTAGTATTCAGAGTTTTCCGGTGTAACCAGATTCTTCATTTTCGCTCGCGGCTGTATCACTCTTACCAAAAATTGCATCTGCTGTTCACTCATTGAAAAACATTTCGCTTTTACACTGAAACAAAGAAATCTTTGTCTCTCACTGTAAGAAGCAGACATATTTCATTCTTATATTTCAGTGATTAATCGCAGTTTTAATTAAGATTGAGTTTTAATTTCATGACGTGAAAATACCCTAACCCTAACCCATTGTTTTCTCGTTTGGGGCAAACCCTTTACTTTATCTGGGGACCAAACGCCGCTCTTCATGGAATTACACGCCTCAACACGTGTATCATTGAAGGTTCCATGTCCACCGCCGTTTGAATACATCTGCGGATGTCTCTAAATTGCTTTTTGTACTTTTAGCATGTGTAAATGTTGAGTTCTGCTCAACCCGGGGCTAGAGGGCGTGGACGGTAGCATGCATTTCCACTACCGTTCATGAACAGGCTCAATCAAACCGAGCCTGCAACATTTTCGTTTTTGTCGTGTTGGGCGACCTGTGAAGTTTCCACTTTTCTCTATTTTATAACATTTTTATATTAGGAAGTGTCTAATATTTCTTCATAAAACTAAATTTTTTGATATCTTAACAAACACTGATAATAAAACGTGTACTAAGTAAATATGGTAAAACGGCCTTCCTGTTCTTTAGAAGCATGGTCCGCAACCAAGCAAAATAATAGCAAACTGGGGAGCTTAGGCGGTGTTGCACATTGACTAGAAGCATAGAATGCACCGAGCAAAAATATAAGCAGACTCGGTTTGACTGAGTCTGCTCAAAGGACCAGAAAATATAGCAACAGTGAATCCAGGAACGGGGAAGCACACAACATTAAACACCATCAATTCGTATTTTGCGACTTTTTAAAAATGGGCTGAGGAATTAAATTACACAAAATTGTACGTTTGTATAATTGTTATAATTTTGGCATTTAATTAACAATAGATATTTCTAATTGTTCGTAATATTCTAAATCGTGGACTGGTTTTTGTCAGCTGTCCTGTTAATGGTGTTTTCGTTGGCCAGCTGGCTTCTGCAAAGTTATCAAGTACATACGTTTACGGTTCCGTGTGTTTCTCAAAATAAACATAAGAGTAATGTTTGGCGCCTGTAAACTGGTTTAAACTCCCCAGTGGTGACTCGTCACTGGTTGTCCCAATGTGGTACTCTACTGTGTTCTTTCTTCATGAATGTGTGGGTCTGTTAGTGATATCTATTTTATTAGGGCCTGCCCGCTTAGCTCAATAGAAAGAGTGTAGGTCTACGGATTTTTGGGGGGAAAAATTTAAGGTTTCCCCTTTTTAAAATTTTTTTTGGGGGGGAAATTTGGGGTTTTTTTTGGGGAAATTAACCCCCCCCCTTTTTTTTTTTTTTAAAAAATTTTTTTTAAACCAAATTTTTAAAAAATTTTTTTTAAAAAAATTTTAAAAGGCCCCGGAAAAAAAAGGGGCCCCCCCCAAAAAAAAATTTTGGGGGGGGGGGGCCCCCCCAAAAAACCAAAAAAAAAAAATTAAAAAAAAAATTGGGCCAAAAAAAAAAAAAACAGTGAAAAAAAAACCCAAAAACCCCCCAAAATTGGGGGTTTTTTTTAAAAAAAAAAAAAAAAATTTCTTTTTAAAATTTTTTTTTAAATTTAAATTAAAAATTTTTTTTTAAAAAAATTTTTAAAAAAAAAATTTTTTTTAAAATTCCCCGGGGAATTTTTTTTTCCCCGGGCCTAAATTTTTTCCCCAAAAAAGGTTTGGGTTTTTTAAAAAAAAAAAAAAATTTTTTTTTTAAAAAAACCCCCCCCTTTATTTTTTTTTTTGGGGGGGGGGTTTTTTTTTTTTTTTTAAAAAAAAAAACCCCAAAAAAAAATTTTTTTGGGGGTTTTTTTAAATTTTTGGGGGAAAACCAAAAAAAAGGGGGGGGTTTTTAAAAGACAAAACCCCTTTTTTTTTTTTAAAAAAAACAAAATTAAAATTTTTAAAAAAAAATTTTTTTTAAAATTTTTTTAAAATTTTTTTTAAAAAAAAAAAATTTTTTTTTTCCCCCCCCCTTTCCCCCCCCAAAAAAAAAACCCCCTTTTCCCAAAAAAAACCCAAAAAAAAAAAAAACCCCAAAAAATTTCCCCCAAAAAAAAAAACAAAAATTTAAAAAAACCAAAAAAACCCCCCCCAAAAAATTTTTTCCCCCCAAAAAAACCCAATAAAAAAAGGTTGGGAAAAATTTTAAATTTTAAAAAAAAAAAATTTTTTCCAAAAAATTTTTTTTTAAAAAAAAAATTTTTTTCCGGAAAAAATTTTAAAAAAAAAATTTTTAAAAAAAAAAAAAAAAAATTTTTTGGGAAAAAAAGGGGGGGAAAAAAAAAAAAATTTTTAAAAATTTTTTAAAAAACCAAAAAAAAATTTTTTAAAATTTTTTTTTTTTTTAAAAAAAAAAAAAAAAATTTTAAAAAAAATTTTTAAAAATTTTTCCCTAAAAAATTTTTTTTTAAAAACTTTTAAATTTTTGCCCTTTTTTTTTTTTTTTTGGGAAAACCCCGAAAAATTTTTTCAAAAAAAAATTTTCGATTTTTTTTTATTTTTTTAAAAATTTTTTTAAAAAATTTTTTAAAAAAACAAAAAAAAAAAAAATTTTTAAAAGGGGGTTTTTAAAAAATTTTAAATTTTTTTTTCCCCAAAAAATTAAAAAAAGGGGAAAAAATTTTTTAAAATTAAAAAAATTTAAAATTTTTTAAAATTTTGGTTTTTTAAAAAAAAAAATTAAAAATTTTTTAAAAAAAAAAAAAATTTAAAAAAAAAAAAAAAATAAAAACCCCCTTTGGGAAAAAAAAAAATTTTTTTTTTAAAAAAAAATTTTTTTTTAAAATTTTTTTTTTTTTTTTTAAAAAAAAAATTAAAAATTTTCCTTTTTTTTAAAAAAATTAAAAAAAAATTTAAAAAAATTTGGTTTAAAAAAAGGTTTTTTTTTTTTTTCCCCCCCCAAAAAATTTTTTTAAAAATTTTTTCCCCCCTTTTTTTTTTAAAAAATTTTTTTTATTTTTTTTTTTTAAAAAAAAATTTTCCCAAAAAAATTTTTTTTAAAAAAAAATTTTTTAAATTAATTTTTTTTAAAAAATTTTTTTAAAAAAAAACCAAAAATTTAATAAAACCAAAAAAAAAAAAAAATTTTGTTTTTTCCCAATTCCCTAAATTTTTTTAAAAATAAACCTTAAAAAAAAAAAAACCCCCCTTTCCCCCCGGGTTTTCGGGCCCAAAAAAAGGGAAAAAACCCCCCAAAAAATAAAAAACCCTTTTTCCGGGTTTTTTTTTTTTTTTGGAAAAAAAAATTTTTTCCCCCAAAAACAAAAAAGGGGTTTTTTTAAATTTTTAAAAATTTTTTTCCCCCTTTTTTTTTTTTTTGGGAAAAAAAACCCCCCCCCCTTTTTTTTTCCCCCCCTCACCCCAAAAAACCCCCAACCCCCCCCCCCCCCCCCCCCAAAAAAAAAAAAAAAAAAAAAAAACCCCCCCCCCCCGGGGTTTTTTTGGGGAAAAAAAAGGGGGGTTTTTTTTTAAAAAAATTTTGGGGGGGGTTTTTTTTTTGGGGGTTTTTTTAAAAAAAAAAAAAAAACCCCTTTTTTAAAAATTTTTTTTTTAAAACCTTTTTAAAAAAAAAAAAATTTTTTTTTTGGGGGTTTTTTAAAAAATTTTTTTTTAAAAAAAAAAAAATTTTTTTTAATACTTTTTAACAAAAATTTAAATTCAGAAAACCAATAAAAAAAAACAAAAACCCCTTTTTAAAGCCCCCTTTTTTTAAAAATTTCCTAAAAATATACATTGTTTTTTAAATCTCTAACTATCGAAAACCCCCTGTCTGTAAACCTTTTTTTTAAATGTGTAAAAATGTAACTCTAGAGATAAATTATTAATATGTGAATAAAAATTAAATATTAAAAGGGCATAAAAAAAACCCTTTGAACATAAATATCAAAAAAAAAAATGATCTAAATCAATAAAAAAAAATGTCCCTTTTTGGGAAAAAGTCTTTTTAACTATTTTAGGTTACAAAATTGCGTGTCTCCCTCCTTTTTTTTTGGATTCGCTACTTCACAAAATTTGTTTCATAAAAAAGTTTGGGGGCTTTCTTTTCCAAAGAAAAAAAGGAACAACTTTTTTCCTAATCAAAACACTAAAAGTTTTCCTTTATGGAATTTGCACTCCTAAAAAATCTATTCCCTTAATTGAAATTTGTCATAGAATATTTTTTTAAAAATTTAAAAAAAACACCGGCATGGGGCCCTAAAACCAAAAATTGCGGTTCAAAAAACCAAGTTCATTTCCAAACACTGAAAGAAAGGGGAAAAAAAATTTTTCAAAAACAAACTTTTTCATTCCATTCAAAGCAATGAAAACTTGGCCAAAATTTTTCCCCTTTATCGGTTCTTGAAACACTTTATTTTTATCGTTTCTTGTAATTTCCCCTTTTTTGCTATTTTTTTTTAAAACATGCGAACAATTTTTTAAACGTGAAAAGAGTTTTGGCAAAAGAAGCCTTTAGAAAACCTTTAAAACCCCCGATAAAGTGCTGCTTTCCCTAAAATAATAAAAATCAGCGTGGAAAAAATTTAAAGGAAAAGTTTGTCAAATTTGGGTTTAAAAATATTTAATTTTTCAGCAGAATAAACAGCAAACATACATTTCACAAATCAAGCAAATTTCGTTTGAAAGCAAACCCTTTTTTAGAAAAATCGTTCCTTTTTAATATCCAAAAGGGTAGCTGGTAACTTAAAAAAATAAAGTAAATTTTTAAACCATGGAAAAAATTCAAAGAAAAATGCATTTCCAAAAATACATTACCAAATCTAATAACTATTTTTCTTATTTTGTTTTTTTAAAAACGGGAATTTTTGTAAAATGCGGGAAAAAGGGGTTTTTAGAAGCAAAAGTATTCCTTACTTTTGGGTTTGGGTTTTCAACCCAAAATTTAAACTAAGAAGATATTTGAGGGGTGTAAAAAAAAGGGGTTGGTAGAGATAGAAAGGGAGCGAAATATAGAGAAAAGGTCAAAGTACCCCAAATGAAAAAAAGCGGTTTGGGGGTTTTGAAAAAATCACATGGCCCAATTAGGGAGAGAACAAAACTTTTCCCCAAAATTAATAATTTATTGAAAAATAGTGTATATGTTTACCAAATAACCAATCTTTCGCTAAAATTTTCCCCAAAAGGGGGCAGCGCAAATAACAATTTTTTTTTACGTTGGTTTAAAGCGCAAAAGATTTTCCAATCGCTGCGCAAAAAAACAACCCGCCGATTTCCAAATCCACGCAAATAACAAATTTAACTTTAAAAATCGAAAATTTTCCTTTTTGGTTTTATAAATCATGGGAAATTGGGGCAAAATTTTTTAAAAAAAATTGATGTCAAATGCCCGAATATTTTTGGTATGTTCATTAAAAGTGTTTTTTACAACAGTAAAAATTTCCCCCGAGATTTGGTCAAACCCGGTTTTCAATACCCCTCCGATTTTAAAAAACAAATTCAAAAAACCCCAAAAATGCGGAAAGGGGTGATTTCCTCCTTTCCCGCTTGCACCCCTTTTGTCCTCCCGGGGATATTTTAGCTATTTTTTTTTAAAAAATTTTACTTCACCCCAGCCACCTTACAAAATTTTCGTTTTTATTTTAAAATATTTAAATAAAACTTAAAAAAACAAAAATAATATTCTTTTTTTTCCCCCGGAGCAAATCTCTCCAAACCCTGTCTTTTAAGATAAAAAAAGAAATAAAAAAGTCACATAATTAAAAAGAAAAAATTTTTATCTATATTATTATTATTATTATTATTAAATTAAAATTATTATTTTTTAGGACAAAATCGATTGAAAAAGAGTAGGCCTAATTTTTCAAACAAAACGTTAAAAAAGAAAATTTTATATTTAGTAGTTCACAAGATAGGGGGTTTTTGGGGCCCTGCCCCAAAAAAAATCTGGAAAAACCCCTGATAACTAAATATCTTTTTTTAAAACATATTAACTTTTACTTAATTTACATTTCAGACTTAAAACTATAGTTTTTTTTAAAAAAAAATTTTAAATGGATCTATAATGTTAAAAAAACCCGTAAATTGCTTGGGGGGTCGGTCCTGCTCTTATTTTGCAAAATTTTTAAATTACAAAATGTATTTCAAATAAAATTTCAAATTTATAAACATACCCTTTAAAGTAACTTTTAAAAAAATACTGTAAATGAAAAATTAAAAAAAAAATGATTTTTGTTTTAAACGGAAAGAAATAAAAAAAATTTTTTAAACGTGCAAGATGTGTGTCCCCTGCGCTAAAAAAAATCTGGAAAATTTCTCTAATAAACCTTTAATACTTTTATAAAAACAAATTAATTTTTACTTTGGGTTTAATTTCCCGACCCAAATTTAAAAAGATTTTTTTTTTTCAAATCTAAAAAAGGAAACTAAAGGTTTAAAAAACCCGTAAATTTTTTTGGGGGGTGGTTTCCCGCGCTTAGCAAAAATTTGAAATTACACTGTATTTAAAAAACAGTTTTATGACAAAAAAAAAACTATTTATGTAAATTTTTAAAAGAATACTGTAAAAAAAGATTAGAAAAAAAATTTAATTTTTGTCATACGAAACGAAATATTACATTTTTTTCTTCGCAAGAAAGGTTTTTTCCCCGCTAATAATAAAACGGGAAATTTTCTTTTTGATAACTTTAAAATCTTTTATAAAAACCAAATTTAAATTTTTTCTTTTATTTTCGATTACAGACTTAAAAAATTTTAATTTTTTTTTTTTCAAATCTAAAAGGATCATAATGTTACAAAAAAAACCCTGTAACTTTTTGGAGGTTTCCCTAATTAGTTTTAATGAAATCAAAGAATTCCTGAATTTTTGATTTCAAAGTTTTATTATTTAGTTAAAAAAAATTTTTTTTGCAAAAGAAATTTTTTTCCTCCATTTTATGCAAAACGGGTGGTTTTACGTGGGCGTTAAAATATCCTGAGGGGACATCCCGGGATTTTTTTTTTTTACGACTTTTTAAAAGCCCGTTTTTTAAAAAGTGTTAAAAAAAAATTTTTTTGGGTATAAATTATTTCGATTTCCCAAAAATAAATTGCCATTAATCTAAAAAAAAAGTAGATAAATAAAACCAAACGCTTTTTTTTTTGGGCGCAAAAAAATCTTTTGACGCGCCCCGGGACGTTCGTGACCATTCTATCATGAGAGTGTTTTAAAAAAGGAGGCAGGCATATTAGGAAACTATAAAGTGAACCCAAAAAATTTAAAAACACAACCCTAACACCCCTTAATAGGGAAAAGTTGATTTTTCCCTGTTTTTTCTTTTTTACAATTCCTTTCTTGAAATATTAAACTTAATTTCATCAGACCCTTTGCAACCCGTATTGCATTTAGAAGCAACTTTCCATCAGGATTGTAATGAAACAAAAATCAGTTGTAAAAGGTTAAAATGAATAAATTTAACAAAAAAGGGAAATTTCTTTTTGGGGTATCTGGTCATTTGGACGAACCCAGGGCCCCAAAAAATAAAAACGTAAAAATGAAAAATTTTTTAAAATTTATTTCTATTTACTATCTTTCCCCCCCAAAAAAACAAAAAGTATTGCTAAAGCTTTGAAAATTTTAAAGGGAAATTTAAAATCTTTTTTTTTTTAAATCCCGAACATTCACAGGAATTTCCCCAAAAAACGATTTAAACATCAAAGCCAGAAATTTTACAATCGCCGTCCCCTAATAGTTGCGCTTTATTGACAATTTCCCTTTTTAAAAACTGAAAATTTTTTTATAAAAATTATCATATAGTCAAAACCGATGAATACAAAATGTAAAAAAAATGCAATTCCTTTTTTTTGATGTATAAAGGGACAAAACAATAAAAAATATGGTTTTGTTTCCCTTTTGTTTTCTTCCCAAAATTTTAAAAAGGGCCCAAAAAATTTTTTTTGTAAATATTAAAGTTAAAAGTCAACCCAAAAATTTAAAAAAAAAAAATTGAAAATTAAATTTTTCCCTAATTTGAAATATAACACTGAATTTAAAACAAAAAGTTCAAAGATTAAACAAACTATAATATTCAAAGGAAAAACCCTTTTTTTTTCTTTCCCTAATTTAAAAATGTTTAAAAAAAACCCCGTGTAGGGGCCCACCAACTCCAAAGATTTGCAAAGGCGGGAAACAAACGGGTCCGCATGTAAAATCAAAAACAAACTATAACGCAGGGCTGACCCCCCCGCGGTTTAAAAATGTAACTTTTAAAATTTTGCTGCTTTTGCCCCCTTAAAACCCAAAGTAAAAATTTAACCCGGTTTTTTTAAGATATTCCCAGTAAAAAGGTAAATTTTTTAGATTTTTTTTAATTGTGTTAAATTAAAAAAACTTTTTGGGTATTTTTGGGATCAAATTTTAAAAAAATTTTTTTAACCCCCTATTAAAATGACCCCCTTTAATTAAACCGTCTTAAACAAATTTTAGTATAATACCATGCAACAGAAAAAAGGCCCAAAAAAACCACAACCCTGACATCCCCATTGAAAAATTACCCGCAAAAAAAACGCCATTTAACCTTAAAAAAAAAGATTTTTTTGTTCTTTACAAATAAAGCACAGTCAATTCACACCTTTACGCGTGCCTGATCACCGTCAGTTTTAAAATTAAACAGTTTTATGTAGGCCTACAAGTCTAACCCTCTAATGATATTCAATTTAATCGGGAGATATCATCCATATGTTAAAAGCGCAGACTCATTTACCAGACGCGCAAGACAGTTACTCTGCGCATATAAGAAATATACAAGGTTGCCCGATTTACAAATCGTTGCGCAGATAACAAATTGGTTATTTGCGCTGCGCGATTTACCAAATGCGCAGATTGGCTATATGCGCGTAACATATATAAAGAGAAATGCTATGTATCAAAACGCTTGTTTGTTCTGATGTAATTATGGACATGTGCGAAGATTTCACTGTTTGAATCATCCGAAAGGTTTTTAATTTAGGGATGGACCTTGTCGGAAGAGTCACATCGTCATAACTTTATGTCCGATTTTAATAAATGATACCTTGTTGCAAAGGGCAAGCCAGTAGCTACAGGAACAAGGCCAAATCAGTCGTCTAGGAGTCTAGGTCATACGTCAAAGTTCGGTAATATTCTCAAAATATGAACTTTTCAAAGCAGTTAAAGCAGTTCAGTGATACCATTTGAGCAATTCTCACGGCTCTCCTGTTCAGGCCAGCCTTGTCTTGGCCAGCACCCTATCGCATAAAACAAGTTTGGTCACATTCTGAGACATGTCCTGAGCCCTGATAACATCGAATGGACTTGTAAATAGTTTGAATGTAAAGCTTAGGCATCTACCAACCTTTCTATAAATGGTATAGGTAGGTACCCGGGATGTAGAGACTCGAACAAAAGTCAAAATCTAACATAGTGTCAACATCAATTGAAATTCTGTACTTCCATGTAATAGCTTTCCTGACACCCATGGCAAACTCGAACATCGTGTTACTTTATAGCCAGGACAAATACCTAGTTGACGATGCATAAAACTGGTAAATGATTTTGGCCAAACGGGATTCAACTGGGTCCAAAGCCTTCCAGACATGGTAAAATGTCGTATATTATATGTTGGAGGCATATCTTGTAGCCATATATGACATGCCCTGGCCTTTAGGGCTATTCTAGGTACTAAAATATGGTGTCAATCGGCAGCAAGGACTTACACCTACACAACCATGTAGGATATATGATTCTTAAACCGATTTTGAAAATACTTCTATTCTTTAAATGATTTAAGAATTCCTAGCAGATAAATTTCACGTGAGAACAACATTGCCTTTGAAAAGCAATGCCCTCGAGAACAATTGTAATATCGTAAAATGTTACAAATGAATAAGTATTTTGTAGTAAATTAAATAGTTATAATTTATACCACTCTTTTATACAGAACTAAATCTGATATTAGTATCCAATTTTGTAATTGAGAAAAAAATTGTATTTGCTTTTAGTATCAATAATAAATACAGAAAGAAACAATATCATTTTATGACTAATGAGTTCTATCAAACATAAATCAAAACGCACTTTTTCATTATCCTAAATGAGAAAGATGATTGTTTTTAATGATCAGCATATAAATGTTAAATTAGTACAAGTATTTACAAATATATTGTTTCAGTAAATAAATGTAGTCTTTTTTCTAAGCTGATGTTTATATTTCCAATAAATTTTGTGTTTGTTTAGGAACTAATCACAGATGAAAATGTATTAGAAATAAAGGGCACAGATGTCTTTTTGTAATTATAATCTTTTAAAATGTCAGCGTTATCTTTCAATACAATACATGTATATATAAATTTCTCGCTACCAAGTTCTTATCAAGCAATCCACATAAACGTAATCCTGCTAAAGTGTTTAGAAAACAAACTTACAAGCTATCATAAACGTGCACCACCACAGCAGAGTTTAAGACAATTAACAGTCCAGAAAAAACAATTATGCCAAACATACACTAAAATTTAAAAGAAAATGTCAAATAGTCTTATCTCATAGTTATGCAAACAACTGCAATGACATTAAATAAATGTGTATTCAGTTCGCTTAATGTTCGTCTCATAAATATAACGGTTTTACATGCATTATCTTGTGTTTCTATGATAACTTTGATATACACTTTCATGTAACATTGACACCTGATGGCCATTTCATTTGAGCTCATGTGCACAAACTCCTAACCTTTCAAGGAAAATGTCCAAATGTTGCCTGTATAATTAAGTTTTATTGTCCTTGCAGTTTGTATATGAAAATGTCAATGTACTTAATTATATGTTACAGTCATGTACAGACCTCTAGCGTTTTCTTAGAAGGTCATTATTCCTACTATATATTTTTGTATTTCTTTTTATATTTTCAGCTGCATTATACTATTTTTCAAATTAACTGGAATTCCAATCAATACATTTATAAATTTGATGCTTCGTTTCTTTCTTATATTGTATGTTGAGTGGTGTTGCACATTTCGTCATCTCTCATAACGGGAAGCATAGAATGCATCGAGCAAAAATATAAGCAAACTCGGTTTGATTGAGTCTGCTCAAATGACCAGAACATTTAGCAACAATGAATCCAAGAACGGGGAAGCACACAACACTAAACATCACCAATTTGTATTTTGCGACTTTTTAAAATTGGGTTGAGGAATTAGATAAAACAAAATTATACGTTTGTACGTTTGTATAGTTGCTATGATTTTGGCATTTTATTAGCAATAGATATTTCTAATTGTTCGTAATATTCTAAATCGTGGTCTGGTTTGACGTTTGTTTCCGTTGGTGCTCTGACTTCTGCAAAGTCATCTAGTGCATATGGTTAACGGTTCCGTGTGTTTCACTCTATAAACATATTTTGTGTTTTACAAGGTGTTCCTGTGGTTACTGTTAAGATAAGGGATTCATTTGGCGGGTAGAATTTTTTCTTGTAATATAGGATCATGGTACGGGTTAAAGAGTAATGTTTGGCGCCAGTAAACTGGTTTAAACTTCCCAGTGGTGACTCGTCTCTGGTTCTTACAAGGTGGTACCCTTCTGTGTTCTTTCTTCATGAATGTTTGTGTCTATTCGTTAACTCTATTTTATTAGGT
>NW_026460705.1:0-6009 GCF_021730395.1 Mercenaria mercenaria | reverse complement strand
CGCTAAATGCAAGTCAATTTCATGGAATGCAAGTTAAGATAAAAATTTCACACAATTTATTTTGCAAATACAAATAATAGTCAAAATTGTTGCGGTTTTTGTTAATGTTTGTAGATTCGCTTTCATTTGAGGATAACAGAAAACACAACATCTTGTTTGGTTAAGCCATTTTTGTTGAATGGATTACTGATTATAAAGAAATGTAGAGGTCTATCTTATAATTAAATCTAGAACGCAGGCTATCTTACTAATTCGTACATGTATACAGTTGAAACGCTATTTATAATATTAGGTACGAAAATTTGCCTTGCCGTAGTTTCAGCCAGTAGTTAAGTTACGCCATCAATGATGCGTTCCGAATTACTTTGAAGGTCATTTTGAGTTATAACGCACAAAATACGCCAAGGAAAACTGTGCAAGCAATATTGATGTTCAAGCATGATTTTTTAGGATATTCTAACATTCTTAATTGAAAGTCTAAATTTGCAAGTAGATTTCAGATTAAGCAACAAGAAAAAAAAGCTACAGTCATGCGAAAATTTGCAGTACGTTGGTCAAAAAAGTTAAATTTGAGCTCTGCAAATGCAAACTGAAGCCGCTCACATTACTTTTTGGTCCGATGCATTCAGTTCCTGTTCTCCTAGGAATCCCCAGTTGAGCATGTCCCAAACAATACATGATGAAGTATTTTGAGGGTATGAGCTAGACCAGTTGTTTTATGGTTCAAAATTAAGCTTTAAGTTCAGGCATGTGAAACTGGTGTCAGGCTTGGAAAATTTTCTATCTGGTTGCCAGCATGGGTTAGTTGAAATCTGAATTGTGTATACTGCACACATACTCAAATACGTTTAAAGTTATACGTTTATGAATCATGACCGTCAGATACCAATAAACAATTGTAGCATTTTGTCGGCTCCTGTGTTCATACTAAACTGAGGAAGGCAGAACAGATTCTTCTAGCTGCTTTACCAGTCTGTTTTTGCCTTTTAATGATACCGAGCAAGGTCATTGACCACCAAGTCAAAAAGGTACCTGGGTTAAAGTAATGTTTGGCTGTTCTGGCTGGTCAGTTGTGTAAACAATTTTAAACCTACTCATACAGTGACTTTTCTTTTTTCAAAACTGAAATTTTTAACCACATTTACTTCGTTTCATTATACATTTTGACAAAATTTGCTACTGTTTTATTTTCATTAAAAAAAGTTTTATTTAACAAATTTCTCCCGCCATGCCAATGATATAATTGGGGTCATCTTATTGGCATGAAAATTGAAAAACTGCGAAAAGGATGTTAGCTCTTAGACCTTTGAAATTTAAAATAAATTTTAAATTTAACAGCTGGTTGTCCATGTTTTCTTAATTTGCTCACTTTTCACTATTTTCAGGCATCTTGGTCTATTATACAGAGTATTGTTGTACTGCTCCAAAGTGCTTGTTGACAGACTGGAACCACTTGCTTGCGGCTCATAAGGTATTTCTATCTTTCTGTTTATTATATAGTTGCAGCTGTGGGAAGCAGTTTCAATCATTCAAAAAGCATGATATACTGTATACAAATTAATATTTGTGTGAACAGATTTTTGCGATTGAGTCAGTGCATAGAATCAAATACCAAGGAACATTAGGCGTAAAAAAAGAATTGTCTGTTTCCTGTATCCTGACCTACCATAAATTTTTGGCCCGACCCTAAATGGACGGTCCGTCCGCCTTTGTCTTTAAGAACATTTTTTTCAACTTTTTGACAAAAAGTTGCAATTCTGCACTTTTTATGCTTTAAACATGGACAGTGATGTTATAAATCAACTTACTGATGCTCTAGAGGCATAACCCCTATATTTGTATTCATTTTTTGACACAAAAATAATTTCCAAAAAGTCTCCCTAAAAATAATTTTAAAAAACCCAAAGAAAAAGTTTTTCCGACCTACCTACCCTAATTATTTTTAGCATGTTACCAGAAACAAATTTTTTTTTAGACCTAAGTAAAGACTCCATTTCATTTTCTTGATGATAAAGCATTTCTGGACAAAATCATAAAATTTCATACATGTGTGCAAATTTAAACAATTATTAGCTCGATCACCTGTCACAGTGTGACAACATGAGTTGATGTCCGTCATGTGCCAACAATTTGTAAAAAATCTTATTCAGAACCACTGGGCAGATTTACACCAAACTTCACAGAATGATCATGGGGTGGTCCTCTTTCAAAATTACCCAAAGAATTTAATTCCATATACAACTCACCGAAAAGAAAAACTTTGAAAATGATTTCTTGTCCTTATATGACAGAGGCCTATATTCAGCCACTTCCCAATCCAAAAATATTGCATTTTTGCTCAACATCCCAAAATGCAAGGTAACATTTCCTAAAAATCAGATCAACAAATGGTTTAATTTTATTTACATTTTAGTGTTACCGGAGGAAGCGGTTCTCAGATATTGATTTTTTAGCTCACCTGTCACAAAGTGACAAGGTGAGCTTTTGTGATAGCGCGTCGTCCGTCCGTGCGTCGGTAAACTTTTGCTTGTGACCACTCTGTAGGTCATATTTTTCATGGGATCTTTATGAAAGTTGGTTGGGGTCTCTTTATCAATTTACAATATTTGATTTCTGTTTTACAGGTTCACTTCTTGAGAGCAGGCAGCTACAAAATGGAAGGTCAACAAATCCAGTATACTTGAAAAGCAAGAAAGAAACACCAGAAAATATAAAAAAACAGAAGAACAAGGGAACTTTAATAAAAAAAAAACTTTTAAGGATAGGAATTCAGAAACTAAATTTATTTTGAGAACAGCAGTGTTTGACTAAGCTCTGTTACTTTAAGAGATAATGTATTATCACATTGGTTTTGTTATTGTTGAGCCCGCTTGCGGAAGCGAAGACATAGTTGTCCAAATGTCTATTCGGTGTATGTGCGTGCGTGCATCCGTCCGGATTTGTTTGTCCGGACCATAATTTGGACATGCATGGAGCAATCTTGTTTATATATGGTATGAATGTTAACCTCAGTGAGACGGAGTGTCATGCGCAAGCCCCAGGTTCCTATCTCAAAGGTCAAGATCACTCATGAAAAGCTTGACCGATTTAAATATTTTTTTTTGGTACATAGTTACAGGTCAAGTTTGACTTTGGGGTCAGTAGGTCAAAGGTCAAGATAACTTGCAAACGCTTTGGCCTGGGATCATAGCTTTTGTAACACAGGTGTTACATGATAAAATACAGGTTGTTTGAATTTGAGGTCAATAGATCAAAGGTCAAGGTCACAGTGACCTTGAACAGTTGAACCGTTTCCGAATGATAACTTGAGACCTTGAGCCTAGGATGATAAAGTTTGGTACACAGGTGTCACATCATGAAATACAGGTCAAGTTTTACTTCGAGGTCAGTAGGTCAAGGTCACAATAAGGCAAAACAGAGAAATGTTTTTCAGATTATAACTTGAGAATGCTTGATCATGGATCATGAAAATTGTTAGGGAGGTTGATTATGACCAGCAGGTGGCCCCTAATGATGTTGAGGTCAGTAGGTCACAGGTCAAGGTCACACTGACCCAGTTCTTTAAAATGATGTACGGAGGGGCACCTGGGGTCTTCCTCCACCATTAAAACTGGAAAGTCGCCATATGACCTATCCTGTGTCGGTGTGATGTTAAGTTCAACAAAATAAATAACGGTTCTTTAAAACGGTTTTTGGACAATAACTTCAGGATGCTTGGGATGAGAAACACAAAATTTAGTACAAGGTTGGTCTTGACTAGCAGATTACCTGTATTGATTTAGAGTTCCAAAGGTCAGGATGACCCGGAACATTTAAACCTTTTCCATACAACAACTTGAGAACACTTGGGCGGAGGATCATGAAACTATAGAGATTGAATTTGAGGTCATTAGGTCATAGCTCAAGAAAAATGCTGCTTTGATATTGGCTTAGTTCTGCGATAAGGCCATATTGTAGGGGTATAATTCGTCACTCTTGTGACAACTCTAGTGTTTAGCTCACCTGAGCACAAAGTGCTCAAGGTGAGCTTTTGTGATCGCCCTGTGTCCGTCCGTTGTCAACAATTTGACTGTTAACACTCTAGAGGTCACAATTTTGACCTAATCTTTATGAAACTTGGTCAGAATGTTACCCTCAATAAAATCTTGGACACATTTGATGTTGGGTTATCTTGGATCAAAAAACTAGGTCACCAAGTCAGATCAAAGGAAAAGCTTGTTAACACCGTAGAGGTCACATTTAAGGCTATATCTTCATGAAACTTGGTCAGAATGTTAATCTTGATGATCTCAAGGTCCAATCTGAATCTGGGTTATGTAAGGTCAAAAACTAGGTCAAATCAAAGGAAAAGCTAGTTTACACTCTAGAAGCCAAATTTATGACCATATCTTAATGAAACTTGGTCAAAATGTTAATCTTAATGATCCATAGATCAGATTCAAATCTGGGTCAAATGGGGTCAAAAACTAGGTCACCAGGTTAAATCAAGGGAAAAGCTTGTTAACACTCTAGAGGTCACAATTTTGGCCCAATCTTAATGAAACTTGGTCAAAATGTTACCCTCAATTAAATATTGGACAAGTTTGATATTAGGTCGTCTAGGGTAAAAAACTAGGTCATCAGGTCAAATCAAAGGAAAAGCTTGTTAACACTGTAGTGGCCACATTTATGACCATATCTTAATGAAACTTTGTCAGAATTTTAATCTTTATGATCTATAGGCCAAGTTAAATCTAGTTTAGGTGGGATTAAAAATTAGGTCACTAGGTCAAATCAAAGGAACAGCTTGTTAACACTCCAGAGGCCACATTTGTGACTGCATCTTCATGAAACTTCATCAGAATGTTAATCTTGATGATCTTTCAGTTAAGTTTGAATCTGGGTCATGTGGGCTCAAAAGCTAGGTCACCAAGTCAAATCAAAGGAAACGCTAGTTAACTCTTTAGAGGCTACATTTATGATCATATCTTAATGTAACTTGGTCAGAATGTTGATCTTTATGTCAATATGTCAGGTGAGCGATACAGGGCCATCATGGCCCCTCTTGTTTGTTTGTTCTTGTTGTAAGAGAAATTGTACATTTTAGAATACAGATTACAGCAAGTCACATTTTCTTTATTTTGACAATACTTATTTCAAAGCCTGACAAAAGCATCCAGTACTGTTATTAAAAGTTGTTATTCACAGTTCAGCTATATTTCATGTATAAATAAATCAAGTTATGTGATCTGTGATCATTATAAATGTGTATACAGATAAAACATAAACATGTGAACAGTTTATTCAATAAAAAAAGTGTAATGCAAGTCTTTGTGGTGTGTATATAAAAGCAAAATTAGGATTTGTTTTACGAGTAATTTCAGAATTACAATTAACACAAATAGAAAAAACCAAGCCTGCACAAGAAGGCTAATATGTCTCCCTATACTGAGCTCTTAACCTGCCGTGGTGCAAATAGATTGTTAATGTGTGTCTGTCTGTTAAGTCTTGTTAACAGTGAGTTGCAATCTAGTAACTTTTCAGTTTGTATGATTTTTAGCTCACCTGAGCACAGCGTGAGCTGTTGTGATCACCTTAAGTCTGTCATTGTGCTTATCAACAATTTGCCTGTTATTAAACACCCTAGTAGACAGTTTTTTTAAATGTTAAAGGGATGAGTTGAAGTCTGGTCGATTCCCGATTGAGGCAGTGCCTTATTTCATATTATTTTCTGGTAACATTTTAATATTGTTTTCAGGTTTAGCACGTGCCAAATCAATACCTAGTCATACATATTCCCATGAAGTTGTCACGTTGTGGTATAGACCACCAGATGTACTGCTTGGTTCTACAAATTATTCAACATCCCTTGACATGTGGTAAGCATTATGTTGTCTTGAACATTTTAGTTGACTATATTCTTGTATTTTTAGCTCACCTGAGCAATGCTCAGGTGAGTTTTTCTGATCACTCTATGTCCGTCGTCCGTCTTTCTGTCGTTGTCTGTCCGCAACATTAGCTTTTGTATGT
>NW_026460704.1:0-6269 GCF_021730395.1 Mercenaria mercenaria | reverse complement strand
TTTCCATAAATCCAGCTCAGTGAGTAGGCAGTACCTGTTTCCAGTAAATCCAGGTTCATGAGTAGGCAGTACCTGTTTCCAGTAAATCCAGGTTCAGGAGTAGGCAATACCTGTTTCCAGTAAATCCAGGCTTAGTGAGTAGGCAGTACCTGTTTCCAGTAAATCCAGGCTCAGTGAGTAGGCAGTACCGGTTTCCAGTAAATCCAGGCTCAGTGAGTAGGCAGTACCGGTTTCCAGTAAATCCAGGCCAGGGGTCTAGCTAGGTCCAAATTTTTGGGAGAAGTCACTTCTCCCTCAAGCTGATTTAGGGAGAAGTGGGGAGACTTTAGGGAGAAGTGGGAAGACTTTTTCTACCGCAATGATGTTGAGTGATTCGAAAGGTGGCTGTAATTTTCTTGTTTCTTGATAAAAAACATTGATGTGACCATTCATTTTCTTAGTTAGATCATTTCCAATACAGTGGTTATGTTTTGTTACAAAATTCTGAAAAAAGTCGTTTTCAAAATTCAATCCTATGCTATAAATGTAACCCGCCGAATTTTGGTTATATCTTGTACATGTATGAAGTGTTTATTATTAACACCAGCAAAGAAGTAGAAGTGTATTTATTTTTATAGCTCTTTGCACCGAGTCATTCACCGAGAAATGTCAGTATCTCACTCGAAATATAAAACTGAAAGTAAAATGTGTACAGTAATCTAGAAATACATATTCAAATAAATTCATCCGATGGAAGTCAATTTAACGTAGTTAATACATTACATGTCGTTCTTTTATCATAGATAACAAATAATTGTGTACCATATTCCAATTAATCGCATGGTTAATCAGCAGTTTCTTAAATAAAACATTAGTTTTTTTTTTGCACTCGAACCTGTTGACAATTAACGCGAAGTGTCAAAGACGTAAGCGCGGCGCTGATTGGCTTAACACAATAGACTCTGGTGTATCGGATAATTTGATTCGCTTTCACACTTCTCGGGATAATCTCGCAAGTACCTGAGGTAGGCGGAGCTTAAATTATGCTGCCGGCGTGTGTTTGTGTATTCGACACTCATTATATGACACGGTGCAAATTGTCAACAGTCTGGGTAGCAGTAATTAGCGAGTGCGGAAATCAAAGAAAATCGGGCGACTTGCATTTCGCTTTGAGGTTAGATCTGAGCGAAGTTTGAAGTTCTAGAGCGCCTATTTCGCTCAAGTCGCCCAGTCGCGAGAGCCCTGCAGGCTGAGTGAGTAGGCAGTACCTGTTTCCAGTAAATCCAGGCTCAGTGAGTAGGCAGTACCTGTTTCCAGTAAATCGAGGCTCAGTGAGTAGGCAGTACCTGTTTCCAGTAAATCTAGGGTCAGTGAGTAGGCAGTACCTGTTTCCAGTAAATCTAGGGTCAGTGAGTAGGCAGTACCTGTTTCCAGTAAATCCAGGCTCAGTGAGTAGGCAGTACCGGTTTCCAGTAAATCTAGGTTCAGTGAGTAGGGAGTAGCTACTGTTTCCAGTCTTTTCAGGTCCAGTCAGAGGAGAGCAACTGTTTATAGTAAATCTAGGGTCAGTTTGTAGGGAGTAACCGTTTACAGTAGTAGTCCAGACTCAGTGTGTAGGAATTAAATATTTCTGGTAAATAGTAGGGAGTAACGGATTCAAGTACATCCAGGCTGAGGGAGTACGAATTCCAGCAAGTCTTGATTTAGTATGAAGGGATTACAGTCAGTCCAGGCTCTGTGAGTAGGAATTAAACGTTTCCAGTAAATCTAGGTTCAGTAAGTAGAGAGTATGTTTTAGAGGCTCAGACTGTCAATTCGTACATATTGAAAATATGGGTGTTATGTTTAGTTTTCTGTCAAGTGAGAAATATATGTAGACAGAATACATGAGTGACTCATGTTAGTTTCAGGCAATGTTTTTCTTTCAGGTTTTGGGGGAATGATGGCAGGGCCCATTAGGAAAAGAAAATCACATTTTACCTACTGAAGTAGGGAAAAATTATGTTGCAATAAAACAATATTATTTATTAATAGGTTGAAAGGAAAATAACTTAAAAGCATTGTCTTGTATTTTAAATGGTATGGTTTTCATACTTTTTAGGGAAAATTTTGTGAAAAATTGGGGGAAAAGAGAGGGAAATAGGGCTGAAATTTGGCCCAAAATACGGCAACAATTTACCATCTTAGTAGACATGAAATGCAGTAAAAGATAAACAAACAGTCTCTAAACAGAAGTTTAAGATATAGAAACCTTAAAACTAAATACTAATGCAAGGGAACTGTACAGATGTTACTATATTTTGTTGATGTTTTGTTTTACAGGGATCTCAAACCCCAGAATCTACTAATAAGTGAAATTGGAGAGCTGAAGTTAGCAGACTTTGGTAAGTTGTTGCCATTGTTGTCTTTTTAGGTGTGGTATTTTTTCCATGTTGATCATGGTTGTGATGGGTGTTTTTCACTCAATGTTGGTATTAGTTCTGATCTTCTGAGAATCATGGGGAAATATGTTTAATTTAGGCTTAAAGATAGTGCAGCACCTCGACCAGAGCTAGAGGTATATGGGATGTTTCCACTATGCTTCCAAAATATCTGGCATGTTTAATTAGTTTTACCATAATTCTATACTTTAAATTTTAAGGAGGTAGGTTACCTTAATATTTGTGTGTGCGCATGCCCAACCGGAAGCTAACGTGACGGTTTACGACGACGCTTACAACAAACCTATGTGTTTGTATATCCATTCTTCTGAAACAAAATCATGAACCTGTCTCCAATCTGATGCTTCAGGGTTTAATAATGCAGAAATAATGAATAAATTGCCGCAGAAACGCTTCAAAACATTGTTGCCAAAAAATGACGTCATTGACGTCATGGTGTTACGTGTCAATCACCGCGCAAAAATTATTTGGTATATTTTGAAAGTGTGTAATTCTGTGCATTTTCTTTATTTGAATTATTTTTAAGCAGCCATAATTTGCTGAAATATATTTTATGAGTCTTTCGCTCTGTATAATGATCAATATTTTGCTTCTTTTATGTAGTTATATTGAAATGTTAGGCGCAATGTAAGAAAATGGATGACGGTAACCAATGTTATTGGAAATATGGTTGGATGAAAGGTTACTGATTACGGCCATTCACAAATAAGAATAGGGCAGTTTAATTTATTATACCTATTTTTCAGTTTCTGTTGATAATTTGTTACCTATATACTAAATTGAAGTTCTAAAATTGTTCAAATTTCAGTAGAAAACTGTGGTTTCTTGAATTAAAATGATGTTGCCATGGAAATGAAGCCTGTGACCTATATATCTAAACGTAAAATTCAAAAGCGTTGACACTGGTCTATTTAAGGAACACAACTTCAGCTTTCTATTTGCATTTCAACAATATCCATGAGAATAATAGCAGCATGTATAACAACTTTTCCATAAAATATGTCAGACTAGGGGTACTGCTGTAAGTATTCAAAGCTGTAAGATTTGTTTAAATAAATGCAAATAACACGAAAATATTACTTACGTTAGAAATAATATGTTTTAAAGCTACATTAACAAAAAAGATAATTTTATTTTATATCTTTTATAAGAAATCACGACAAAAAGCAAGATATAAGCAATTTCAAACATCTCTGTGGCCATGGTTACTTTAAACTTTAAGAAAAGTAGGGTACCATGTAAAGTGCTTGGTATTTCGCTAATAATATTACCCAAATATTCCATGTTGGTCTTTAACAGAATGACACTGAAGCCGTCGAAAAACCCGTTTTCATACATATTTGTTTAAAAAATGAGAGAAAATGCGATACCATGGAAACACGAGCCCTGCGACATATACATTTTAAGCTTAATTTAGAAAGCTAATGTGCATACTAGTAAAATTATCAATTATGAAGACTTCTACGGATAACAATGAAACCACAATACAATGAAAAGTGTTAAATATCCGTATTTCCTCCTTCTTTCAATATAAAATACCTGAGGGTCATGTACTTCAAACCTGGATAAAAATTTTATTTGAAGGGACAGAGATAAACGAAATTGAGATTGTAGCTGTTAAAACATTACACGAAATACAAAAAATTGCTGCGGTTCAACTAATTTGAATTTACCCTGGTAACAAGGTAACCTACCTCCTTAAGTTAAAATATCTATGAAAGAACAGATTCAGCTATTATGATCAGCCTTTGATAGGGAATCGATCTTACCGATTTTCGTCGCGAAGCGACGAAAATCGGGATCGAATCCCACTACGGTAACATACGAGGGTATCCAAACAACACATACTATCCAAATAAAAAAATATGGAGTTCCGGTTTAGACCATGGGCGTGCGACGACCCCGATGAAATTCGGGATATCACGGTCTTCGTTAATATTAATAAGCGTCCGTCAGATCAGTAGGCGAAACGCAATATCCGCACAATAAGATGTCTGCGACTCACGAATATTCAAAGTAAGCTGTTAATTTTGTTGCGTCAGAAGCTAATCAGCCGGTAACGTGACTACACTGATATAATTTTTGATACAAACATGCTTTATTCAATACTGAGTAGCATTTTTTAAACGGCGGCATTTTGAACATTTTTATATTTAGAGTGAGAGCGGATACACGTTACACTGGCGCCGACATTTTGAAAATTTGAGGAAACAAAAATATTCTCCAACGAGTTCTTCAGCTCGGGGAATGAGAGAATAATTTCACCTTTGTGTCGCTTTTCAGATCGTATTTTAATTCCTTTCCGGTACTTTAGTTTCTTTGAACTTCTCTGTTACTAAGCCTGTATTGAATTTTTAAAATTAGGAAATCCGTGATTTTACTTGCAGGCATGACTGATTAATGGAATTATTTTACTTTTATATAGAATATGGACGGCACTCCAGTACAGCATGTGCATTGGACCTGTTGACATTTTTAGAAACGTGAGTAACTAACTTTCCATTGAATAATAATAATGTAAACAAACACCCCACCCATAAAAAGCATAGAAATTCCTTATTTTTTACATTTTTATTTATTCATCAATTTGAAATGGGCCTTTTAGATTATTGTTTCTTAAGGCTCACTGCATGTATACACAGTAATTAAGTTGAGCTTACGATTCTGCCGATAAGCTGTGCTCGGCCTAAATATAGGGAATCGGATCGGCTTCTACAAAGAGCTATAAAATAAACAGATCGGCAAATTGAAAGGCATATAGAGCAAATCTCGCCAACATCCTGTGACAAATGAATGAGATCTCGTTGTAAGCATCTGTTGATCATGATTGATCAAGTCAGCAAACGCTTTGATATAAGGTTATTTTGAGTTTCGGATCATTTGTTTATCATGAGATAATGGTGCATTTTTAATGTTATTAGTATTTACAGTACTACTACAGGAGGAAGGAATGAATTTATGATTGAAAGTCTGAGAAATCAACAGTTTTCGTTTGAAAACGGACACAAACTGGTTTATTACGTGCCGGGCGTACCACCAGTTTTATACTTCAGTAAGCGTCTGTTGATTTGATTATGATTGATCAAGTTGGCAAACGCTTTGAAATAAGATAACATGCGAACACGAGATGACGCGGGATTATCCCAAGTTGCCATTCTGTGTATTTTATAGTTCTTTGGTTTATAGAAAAAAATATAGATTTTAAACAGGCTGGTAACATTGCCTGATCGGGCTTTCAACATAAAAACTAACATTTTTTTAAAAATAGTAAAGATATTTCTTTCAAACTTGGTTCATCTGTTCATATGACACAAATTAAAATAAAATTAACTTGGTTGCCTTCAGTTTTGGTAGAATTATTTCCCCTTTTCAGATTTTTATGACGCATAATTTTTAAAGTCCAAAAAAATTATGTGTTAATGCATTACATTATGCTATTGGCGTTTGTTTCGTATATTCCACACTCATTTGACACCGTGCAAATTGTCAACAGTCAGGATAGCGTTGATAAGCGCAACTTGGCGCAGACATGCAATTCGGCTCGATCTTTCTTTGGAATATATGTAATACTGTTTACATGTCGTACTGATACAACCACATTTTAAAATAAATTTGTATTGATACGTCCACATTTTAAAATAAAGTCATATCTGATCCCTAACAAGTTTGTAATTACAAAAATACAGCCCTTATCTGGAGTTCTGAAGCATGCTCGATTAGTTGGTCAGAATTATGAAGGAATTGAATTCAAACTGTTCCATAAATGCAAGAGTTTAAGAGTTAGTCAGAACCATAATCATGCAGAAGATGTAATTACTTTCACAAATCACAGGGCTCAAATTTTGGACT
>NW_026460703.1:0-3699 GCF_021730395.1 Mercenaria mercenaria | reverse complement strand
ATTCTTTTAATTAAGAATTGAATGGTATTTTTCTGCGGGTTCATCGATGTATGAACTGTCAGGAAGTTTACACCTAATTTGCATAAACACACTTCCTGATAGTTCATACATCGATGAACCGCAGAAAAATACCATTCAATTCTTATAATTACAACTATAAAAACTTCTTCCATTTGTTTCCTATTTGAAAAACATCCGACCTTTTCAGAAACGAAAAAGTAGTCCGTAAAATTATGAATATTAATTAGATCTAATGAATACGTGATGGCTTCATTGAGAAATGAAAGTTGGTCACGTGTGCTGAAGCAGCCAATCAGAAACGCGCAAATCTATGAATTGAGTAATAGTTGTAATTATTATAGACCAAAAGTCGCCATTTTAATTTTTTTCGAGATTTTACCAGAACCAAATGCTAGTCAATTTATACTAAAAAAATTATTAAATAAAGTGTTTTCTCGTTTATTAGTATATATTAGTGTGCATTTGCCTGCTTAAAAATACTTTAATTCTTTCACCGAAAAAGCTGGATGTCCTTTCTTTCTACATCGTGTTATTTTGATAGTATCATAAAAATATTTTGTTTACCTTTTATCATCAACAAGTATTTCATATTTTTATATTTACAAGTTAACAATAGGCTTGTGCAATATCTTCGCTACTGCGTCAGTGTGTATTTTCACATCTAATGTTGTTGTTTTAGCTCACCTAAGCCAAAGGCTCATAGTGAGCTTTTGTGACCGCTTAATGTCCGTCGTCCTTCGTGCGTCGTCCGTCATCCGTCGTGTGTCCGTCAACAATTCCTAAAAAAATCTTCTTCTTGAAAACCACTGGCCAGAATTACACCAAACTTCACAGGAATGATCCTTGGGAGACCTCCTTTCAAATTTGTTCAAAGAATTTAATTCCAAGCAGAACTCCGGCTGCCACGGCAACCGAAAGGAAAAATTTAAAAAATCTTCTTGTCCAAAACCACAGGGCCTAGGGCTTTGATATTTGGTATGTAGCATTATATAGTGGTTCTCTACCAAGATTGTTCAAATTATTCTCCTAGGGTCAAATATGGCCCCGCCCCAGGGGTCACATGATTTATATAGACTTATATAGGAAAAAACTTTAAAAATCTTTTTGTCTGAAACCACATGACCTACACCTTTGATATTTGGTATGTAGCATTGCCTTATTGTTGTCTACTAAGATTATGCCCTTAGGGTGAAAAGGGGCCCTGCCTCGGGGGTACCAGTCTTACATGGACTTATATAGGAAAAACTTTAAAAATCTTTTTGTCTGAAACTGCAAGGCCTAGGCTTTTGATATTTGATATGTAGCATTGCCCAGGGGGTCCCAAGTTTTACATAGACTTATATAGGCCCAGTCCGGGGGCCCCAAGCTTTACATTATACAGGGAAAAAACACAAAAACTCTCTTGTCTGAAAGTTTTGGTATGTAGCATTGCTTAGTGGTTCTCTAACAAAATTGTTCAAATTATGCCCCTGGGATGAAAAGAGGTCCCGCCCCGGGGGTCACTTGTGTATGAGTTATATAGGAAAATATACTTCAAAAATTATCTGATCATATTTCCTAGACTGTTTAATTATAATTACCTGATGACCCCAAGTAATTAGAAGTCACTTGATTGTGACTTTGACCTTCTGACCTACATTTTTGTTTTTTAAGCTACAGCCTTGAAATTTGGATGACATATACAGTTTTGCACACCGATCTTAACAGCATAGAAATTTAGACCACGTCAATAACTTTCGATAAAGATCTCAATACTTATCTTTAATGTTCTTAGCCCTGATCTACTGACCTACTTTCTTGTTTTTGAAGCTACAGCAAAAAGATTTGGACCATATGTATTATGTTTGATACAGATTTCAATACTCATCTTAAATAGTCTTAATCAGGTGAGCGATATAGCGCCATCATGGCCCTCTTGTTTAAGATACAGCCTTGAAATTGGATGACATGTACAGTTTTGCACATTAATCTGAAAACTTTCAGTGACCATGAATATGACCTACTGACCCACTTCCTTGTGTTTAAAGCTTTAGCAAAGAAATTTGTTCAAGCAAGCAACTTAACTCAGGTGAGCGATATAGGGCCATTATGGCCCTCTTGTTTTTATTACAGTATCAATAGCTTTGCTACATTATCCTTAACAGTCTCGTACTTTGGCTACGGCCATATCTTTTTAATCAAGTTTGCCTAGTGATGCATGTCCTTGGCTCTATAGTAAAATAATGTTGCAGGATAGGATGCAACCAAGCAAAATAATAGCAGACTCGGCTTGACTGAGTCTGTTCATAAAAGGTGAAGAAAAGTACAACACCTCTTTTGCACCTAGCATCTGCTTTATATAAATACATTTTATTAAGCATCTGATCCATAAGGACAAGGAATACTGATATCACTGACTTTTTCCCCAAAACATATCAGGCATTTCTTTTTGCCATGATTGCCCCGCATCTTGATAATAAATTCTGGTTAGATAAATTATGTAATTTCGATTTTTTTAAACAATGGATTAGGGTTTGCATAATAAATTGACTCATATATCATTCATGTATTTCAGATGTTACTTTTGTTTCTTATCCGTTTCATGTTGTTAACTATAAACTGCGGTAAGTATTCATATAACATATACTGTAGCAAAAATTCTTGCGATTATCTGATTTAAATTTTAAAATTTTAAAAGGTATATAATCCAAAATGATATAATGATTCTAAAATGTTTATGCCTTAGCGTTAGACTAATGGTTGAATTTTCTCAAACTCTTTGTGGTTAATTATTTGATACTAAGTTTTTCACATCTAATCAATATCATATGATGAGTACGTCAATTTATTAAAAATTCAAACGTTTTAAAAAATAAATATTATTCTATTTTATATGCACTACTGGTGGACGGATAGCTCAGTGGTTTGCACACTGGCCTTCCAATCCTGAGGTCGGGGGTTCGATCCCCGGCAACTACTCGGGAATTTTCAGAAACGCTTTTCAGTGTTTCCCACCCAGCTAGAGGTGTACTGGTCAGGAGCCCAGGCAATCCTTGCGTGTATCAGTGCTATACACTGGGCACGTTAAAGAACCAGGCTTTCTATTCGCAATGAGCTAGGCTAAGTTAGCCGGACAAATCTGTATCTGATTTCTGATCTCTCTGTGGGGGCTTTGTCTCACTCTGTCCCTCTGGTCAGATCGCTCTGTGTCTGTACTAGTAGAGGATGATTTCGCGCCCTGTGTGGCTGCAGTTGCTGTAAAGCGCCTTTGAACGTGTTTATCATGAAAAGGGCGCTATATAAATCTGGTATAATAATATAAATCTGGTATAATAATTTAAGATGACCCAGTTTGACATGACGTTTGCAATTTGTTTTTAGTGTCCGGCCAACATATATGTAAAGTAGGATGTAAATGTAACATGTATGGTTTCTGTTCCGCCTGCGAGGATGGATATTATATGCAAAACAGGACTTGTATAAGATGCTCAGCAAATTGCGTTAAATGCTTATCGGGCCAAACTTGCTTAGGATGTGACGCCGGACATTACTTAAACAAGTATAACAATGATGCGGATGTATGTTCTCCGTGCTCCGAAGGATGTAACAAATGTTTATCTAAAGGAAAATGTTTAGAGTGCGACACGGGATATTTCAAGACCGACATTTCTTGCAGGAAATGTTCAGCACAATGTAAAA
>NW_026460702.1:0-6067 GCF_021730395.1 Mercenaria mercenaria | reverse complement strand
ACTCGTTTCAACAAGCATTTGGCTGAACCATCAAAATAGCGTCGAAAGTCCATGCTCGAACTCAGGACCCCTCGCTTACAGGGCGAGTGCTCTACCGACTGAGCTAACCGGCTGCCTGACACATATTCTCCCCTTACGTGACCAAGTCCGTACCGTGACATATGATACCTCTCAAAACACGAGGGCGCAGTCATGATGTGGTCGTCATAAGAATTATTATTATAAACACGAAAAAAAAAAACAGGCGAAATATAGATTTTTTAAACTTCTACTTTCACTTTCAAAATGCTGAAAGCAAGGCTCTGGTTTGGCTAGTGGAAGCTCAGAACAAGCTATCAATAGCACGTCTTCAGAACCAAAGCGTAGCGTTAATTAGAGATGTACTTTAGTCAGACTGGTATAACATATACTTGCTTGAAATTAGTAAAAAGTACAAATGTATAGTCCCCTACTGGTGTGCCATTTGTGGGGGTAAGAGGTATTGCTTTCAGACGTCCGTCCGTCCTTCACAAACTCAGTCACAAAAAGAGGTATAGACTTACAAAGTGTGTTGAGATCAAATATTCTGTAATAATATTAATTTCTATCAGAGAGGATTGATTTTATGGCCAGGTGCTTTACATTTAATGACTCTAACGACTGATGCCAGTCTAAAGGAGGTACTGCGATTTTTGATTGAGATAGAATGCAGTATGGAGTATGTTTTGTTGCTACTTTAAGCATTGTGGTTTCTTTAGCAACAAATTTTTAAAATATACGCAGTTACTTAAAAATACAAGAATTATTGTTCATGAAACGCGGTACATATGTAGAATATGAACATTAATTTATTTTGTCCTTTTATCCACTCGTTAACCCGTCTTTCAATCACAAATAAAATACCTATTTCATGGATAGAATACAAAAGGTGGTAAATGTATGTTAATTTTTGTTTTATAAGTATGCATGTCTGTCCTTTATACAACAAGATTTTTTTTCATGAAACCTGGTGTAAAAGATTGGGGATGCAGTTCGCGTTATTTAGTTACACTTAGTAAAATGCAGTCCCCTACGACAACGAATAGTTAACAACAAGAGTGCCAAACTCACAATATACGCCCGACTTAATGAGCAGACAAGTTGAACATTTTCTAAATTTCGACAGATACAAGGGCCGGCTTGTTATCGGAGATCATTTGCCCATAAACATTCTGACTAAGTTTGATGAACATTTGATAAGGACTGCAAAGACTACATCAATTTTCGAAATTTTAAGTAATTCAAGGGCCACAACTAAAGAGTGACTAAAACTACCCGGCTTATTATCGAACTTATATGAGATAGTATACACAGAAACATTGTGACAAAGTTTGGTGAACACTGGATAAGAACTAGAGCGGACACTGTCAAGTTTCGAACTTTTAGTGCTATAATTATATCATATGTGTGCTGATAAAGTATAACGCTATTCTGTTATTTACTTAAAGGTCCATAATGCTTTAATTTTTTATTTAAAAACAGCTTTCCAAATAGATATTATGTGTAATTACATTGTTAGAAATGCACTACTTTTAATACTATACATGAGCTGTTATAGTTAGAGACATAAAGGGTGTAATAAAGGCAATAGATTCAGTAAAACATTGCAGTATATTCAGCAACATTCAAACCTTTGACAAATGTTAAAGTGATTATCAGAAATAGGATTTAACAAGAAATTAATGTATTTTATGTCCATAACGGAAACTGCGGCAGTCACATTTTGAACAAAGCATTATGTGTCTTTGAAATGATCTTTCCCCAAGGATATTGTTTTAAACGGCTTTTGGGTCGCTTATGTCATTCAAGCATGGAAATTTTCCCCTTCGATGACATTAGGTTAGGAGAATTGGCAATGACCTTGAAATGAAACTGTCAGAAGTTTTGGAATTGAAAATTTGGATATTTTAAAAATAATTGCATTGTAGAATCTACTTGGTTTCTTTGTAAGCAGCTACACATTTTCAATGATAGATATCTAATTAATGTGGATTAAAGGCAAACTACTTGATTTTTGTGCATTTTGCTTTCTTTGTTTACGAAATACCATGTGCTTATTATGTTAACACAATTAAGTGACGTCAGAACTTTCGCATGAACTAGCAGCGCGTGTAAATGACAGAGGCACGAATATATAGGAAGGTACGAAGATACAGGAATTGGGGATATAATCATCATAAATTATATTTGCCAAAATGTGACAAAACCCTTATTTATTTTCATCTACACCTGTAATAAATCCCCTCCCCAGTCTCTTTCAAAACAAAACCAGAGACTTGCAGTTATAACTTGTATTCAATACTGAATGCCCATTCACTTGAAAATGCATATTTTGCATAAAATGCCAATTAAATGTTCATGTACTATTAAATCATTCTCAACTAGAATCACTAGTCATGATCAAATACACCCATAGCTTACATTATGTGTGTCATGCATCTTCACTACAGGAGCGTGCATGTCACATGAAGGCTGAAGACTGACACTTTTCAATGGAATGCAGTTTATCATAATGTGATACCTGCTATAAGGGCCACATTCAGTATTTTGGTTTATGAAGTTGCAAAAGTTTCTCGAGGATTCCAAGCATATGACCGCTTGGAACATTGTGTAAGCATACCTGAAATGGTGCAAACTGACTTATATTTGAGGCAGTTTGAGCATGAGTTTTTTTTTACAAAATGTCACAAGTAAATTTTCTATATAAGCAACTTGACTAAGGTGATGGCTTTTTGCTTTGACAGTCAGCAATAATAAAGAGTAATGTAAATAAAGTTATGTGAGTGATTCAATGAAGCCAGCTGAACTGTTGTCTAAAATGATTGATGTATTAATTTTAGGCTGTCAAAAATCAATGCTTTTTTGTATTTTGGCCCCTTTCAGGTCAGCCCATGCTTCCCCCAATAAACATCACAGTGAGATGTGCACTTACAGCACAGCTATAACTACTGAACAAATTTTGCAGTCTTGACTATCACTTCAAAGAGTATTTTTCTTTTATATTTTTTTATTCATTTAATAATTATGACTTGGCCATATCTAAAAGATTTAATAAAACTGTCTCTAGACAGAATGTAAGTCAATATGTCAAAGTAAAAAAAATGTTTTTGTATATTTACAGTTATTTTCATTTCAGTTACCTGTAATACATCTATATAGGTACTTTTAAACTATCTATCACAAATATTTGGTACTTGTACATTTTTAATATAAAGAAAAGCAACAATAATTTTATTAAGGTACATAATGCAATGAGGACAGTCACATTTCATGGTGTGAGATCCCTTAATTGATATAAAAATGTATTGAGACAATAATGTACATTTTGGTGATTAGTATGCAAGTATATGATCTTGAATTTATCATGTACTGTATATTAGTCTTTCATATTGTCCTTGTATCAACAAATTATTGTGTGGGAAATTTAGAGAAAACATGTTATGTTTTATGGTTATCTATATTATTTCTCAAAGTGTATACCAAAACAAAATTGTACAAAAATACACAATTAATGACAAAAAAAAACCCACAATGTTTTGTAAATTGGAAGTCCAAATAAATATTTCTCATATACAAAGGCTTAGACCTCACATATAAGTTGATTTCCTTTTTGTGAAATTTGGAGGCTCTGTGTTATTTCAAATCAGGAATTTTTAATGCTATTTACTCTGGAAAGAATGTTTTTATCAAAATTAACTAAAACTATCTGTTTGAGATTTTTCTGTATGAATAAATAGCACTTTTGGGTAAAATTTACTTTTATGTTGCTGTGCTGAACCATGATATACAAGAAAAAGGGACATGTCAGGAAAGGACAAACAGCAAAGTATGGGCTTAAAGTAGTATAATTTTCTCAGTAATTGTAAAAAGTCTTTTATACCTATTCAATAAAAAATGGGGAAAACTGGATTTCTGTGAAACCATGCCTCTTCCTACATTCTTACAATTATGGAGTGTGGAGTGTAGCAGGCATTTTTTTCAAACTGGAAAATATATAATTTTTGAAAACATTTTGGCACAATAACCTTTAAATTTCACTCAGAGTATATATTAACTGTTTACATAAGTAACAGATTGGTCAACACATTCTGGTGTTCTCCAATGAAAAACTTGCATTTTGTCAATCTCATTTAAGAAACATGTTTAAAATGAAAAATAGGCATATTCTTATACAACTGGCATCAGTTCCAAGAAATCATAGAAAATCCAAAATATTTTTTATGTCTCAGCTGCAAAAAAAAAAGAGAAAAAAAACCTATTCCACTATTTTCCATATACTACATACTCTTATGCATTCCTAAGTTTCCTCAAATATGAATCTTCAAAAATTACTTTGCCTGCAGTGCATATAAATTAAAACCAAAATGACTTATAAAGGGAAAATAAAATGTTGTTGTTTTTTTTAATAATAAAAATTATCAAAAATATTGTTTGTTTGCAGTGATCTGATATAGATGCTTCCCCCCCCCCCCCCCCTCCCCCATTTCTGCCAACACAGACATGACAAAAATACAGACAAAGAAACTTCAAGCTGTCAGTATTTAGGTTAATAATGAATAAATTATTACATTCTACAGAAATAAGTAAATAGTTAATACAATTTTTTCTGTATGCCAGGGCTTCCTGCTAGGTTTTGAACCTAGAATTCTTACTGAAGTAAGTGTGTTTCCTTACACTACAAGAAGTAACCCCATAGCAACACAGACATTTTAGAGCTTCGTAACACTTTCATTTATATATAATATAAAAGTGCAATTAGTTCCCAAATCTGCAATAACAGATGATAACTGAAAAGACATATACAAAACGGCAACCTATATTATATATGTGACGGTGATATTTGTAAATATTTCAACGAAACAAAATTAAATACATCATGAACTGTTGTGATATGTGCTGATAAATTAGCAACACTTGGTAGTATGTACATGTAAAAATAACAAAATGAACCGCGCCATGAGAAAACCAACATAGTGTGTTTGCGACCAGCATCCGTGCAGTCTGGTCAGAATCCATGCTGTTCGCTTTCAACGCCTCTTGCAATTATAGAAACCGTTAGTGAACAGCATGGATTCATGCTTGTTATTAAAGAATCTATACATTTGTATGAAAAACAAATATCTATAGTATGAGGCGTTAGACTTGAACTTAGATTATTAATTAAATGATTAAATCAGTTATTTGGGGACGAACTATTGCAGACTCGATTTGATTGAGACCGCGTTAGCTGTAGATGGTTTAATCTGTACACTAGTCAGCAGTGTACATGTATCTAGACAATTTGCAATCATGCTTTGCACGGAATTTCACGGATCAGAGGGATAGTCTGGCTATATTCATCACTACAACACGGCAAACTGTAGGGAATCTAAAGTGGTAGTATATTCATGACATGAACCACAGGCACTTGGTTGCACTGATGGTATGTTGAAAATTCGCTTTTTAAAGAATCTTAAAAATTTGGTCTCAGGATAGATATAAAGATAAGGTATTGCACTCCGCCATTATCGGCCATTATCGGCAACGGAACTACGGTCGACTGGTTTTGCACACGGTAGTAAGCCACTAATTTATCGTGGCGTGGTAACTAGAACTACCTAACTTATTTCATGCGTTAATATTACATATTAACTCTGTATTACTAAAACAGATCAATGGAAAAGACTGTAAAACGAACTGGAGTACATGTCGATTTTTGCCTACAGAGCCAGAACCATAACACAGACACGTCGACAAAGATTGTACAAGAATTATCATTACAATTTTTCACAGAATTCATGATGGACCTCCAGAAATTTATAATTTTAACATGACATCACCGTACGTTAGGGATTCTAACTGACCAATCAGAGAGCTGCATTTTCGAGTACATGCCAGTTTCTACTTGGGTTTTAACGAAGTATATTTACAATGAAAATAAAGTGACTAGAAATAAATATCACACTATTTTAGATATCAAATTAAGATTTTTCAATGCACATGCTTCAGACGATGTTCAAACAACAAAACTTTGAAATTTTGTTCAAATATTATATGGATTTAATACCTT
>NW_026460701.1:0-4076 GCF_021730395.1 Mercenaria mercenaria | reverse complement strand
ATGCTGTTCACTTTCAAAGCCTATTGCAATCAGAGAAGCCGTCAGCGAACAGCATGGATCCTGACCAGACTGCGCGGATGTGCAGGCTGGTCTGGGTCCATGCTGGTCGCAAAACCACTGTGTTGGTTTTCTCATGGCGCGGCTCATTTTGCAGTTAAAAACAAGACTGATCCCTGCATTTTATTTATGGTTACCGTATTTACTTACACCTGCAACTCTTCCAAATGATAACAAAAAATCATTGGGTCCACAGGCATTGAAATGTTACCTATTTGTGGATCAGATACCTTAAAATGTGTCAGATTTTATTTATGCTTGATGATGAAAATAAAACACAAACATGCTATATAATGAAAAGAAAGCACAAACAATGTGGTAAGCGTCATTAAGTAATAGGTTTTTGTAAGTAAAATTTAATATGCGGAAGTCATTTTTAAAACAATAGACCGTGACTACCTTTAGCCACCACGATCTTACTACGGTTGCATTTAAGGAGAAGTTTTTATCAAATTGTAATTTTGCTTGCTTCAGGTTTTTTACATGTAAAAAGTGTCATACTTTAGGTTTTCATGCTTGATATTTAAACTAGATGCCCACGGGCAACATGTCGAGCCCGCCAGCTGTCAAAAGGTCTGGGAGTTGCACATGACACTCCCTGTCTCATTGAGGCGAACATAAAAAGAGATTGCAAAAAGTTACAATATAAGTTATTTAAGGGGGAATGGTACTTTGTCAAAATTTAAGATTTGCTAATAGTCGTATATATCAAAATAAACTTGAAGATATTTCAAATTTGTATCATCATCTTTTAGAGCGATAAACATGCGTATGACGTTACCATGACGTCGCAAACATGACCCGTTTTCGCGCTTTTTACGTCCGTTAATGGTAGCACTAAAATGGTATAAAACTCGATACTACAAGCGTATTGTTGGCGTCAATGCATTAGATTATATATCAAACGATAGAATAAAGCAATTTCTTAGTGATCATTAACATGAAAAGGTATTTTCTATCCGAATTTTCGAAGGAGGTGCGAAAACAGACATTTGGTTGTTTAAGAAAATTCAGGAAAAAAATCGCTTCTGATCCATTTTGCAAAAAAATGGCCCGTGGAATTTTTGCCAAATTTTTGTATGTAAAAATTCATTATGTTGGTAATGACTGTGCCAAAATAGAAAAAAGTTCACCGAAGCGTTTTTCTAGTACAACCGTTTAAATTAGAGTATTGTGACGCAATAAACAACGTCGCTTTAGACATGACGTAAGCACGTGAATATTTACATTATTAGTCTTATTTTTACACCAGTGGCTGCAAAGATGGTGCTCTCCATACATATGTGGAACGATGCTTTCTAGCGCCTGTATTAATTCAGCTTCTCCTTTTTGTTTGTTTTGATTGACAGCGTATGTGAATTTTTTAATGAATGATGATTTCACTTTTTCGGTTAATGATGGACAGGTTCGACTAATCTTTTCAAGTTTATTTCCTACGATCCGTTTTGTATGTGCTGGATCTGAAAAATTTACAATGTCAGAATTAACTTTCTCCCTTGTTTATTTCGTTGCTGTAGAGTCATCGTCCTCTATAATATGTTTGTACATCAGTCCAGAATTGCTTGCCTCTTATGCAATTGAGCACGAATATCGGGCTCCATAGCTTTTACAGAATTGCTCCAATTTTTTGGCATCTGTGAAGTTGACCATATTTAATTGTTTTCGTGTAAACTTTGATAAGTTTTAACACAGTTATTGTTACTTTCAAGCATTACATATATTGCAACAATATTTGTTACTTATTTATAAAGTTGAACCCAAATAATAAAACAGTTATTGACTGTTAAGCCATCAGACATGATGTGATATTCAACGGAGGAGGACAATATTGACCTCTTCCAGTGAATACCATAGCATATCTAATGGCTCAAGGGTCAATAATATATAATTTTCAAAACGAAATTTAACATAAATAAATTGACAGAAAACTCAATTAAAGTATTGCTCTTTTTCACTCTAACTTTTAGAAAATTATTATGTTTATATAGCAGTCATAGATAATTATCACTCACACGGGTGTGTTAAATTTGCATATATATTATTTTTGTATGTGTATTTATTTTATGTAATAAGTTGTTTTGAAACAAACATAATATTTTGATGGCAAATTTATATTTATAGATAGATTTATTGATAATATTTCTTTAGTACTAATATTTACGAGATTATCCCATTTTTGTTTTCATGCAAAAATATAGCCAAGGGAGACAAACAGATACCGATTAAGTACGGCTGTTATATACATTCTTATTACAGAAACACAACCTAAAGTATAGATTTGTACCAGCATCGTGCTGACTTGTCAGGTAAATTATCAGTAGCGCGTACGGTGACCTCGGAAAAGGGTGCATAACATGCGAGATTGTCGGCTTATATGGAAATTCACAAAGAATCATATTATTGTTTGTTTTGATTGATAGAATCCTGTTTTACGGCCCTTTCAGTATTTCAGTTATGTCAGGCAGGTTAGACAAGCTTACTGCCGCTCATTGGCTATTTTTTTTTAAAAAAATATAGCATTCTTAATTTATTAAGACTTATTATACAGCCATTCTATTCAAACTTATTCTTTCTATATACGTGTTAAATAAAGCTCAGTACATAATCCAGGATCGGGAACGGATTTAGCATCTTTTTTGAGTGACCGTTCTCTAGTGTATACTGCTAGTTTCTATTTGGACCAACATTGCAAACTTTAATATATTTTTTATTGAATTTTAGGAAAGACAATATTGTGAAACAAGCCGCGAAACGAACGGCATCTGGACGAACATTCACCATTCTATATCGTTATGTCGTCATGTAAACGGAAGGGGAACCTGTACGTGATGGCATGTTTAAAATTCATAATTTAGTCGTTTCTATTCAGGCTTTTTCCCCGTCCTGTGCAACACATAACAAATAACAGAAATATTTAAATGAAATGAACCGCGCCTTGTGAAAACCAACATACGGTGGCTTTGCAGTCTGGTCAGGATCCATGCTGTTCGCTAACGGTTTCTTAAATTGCAATAGGCTTTATAAGCGAACTACTAGATCCTGACAAGACTGCGCAAGCTGGTCTGGATCAAAGCTAGTCGCAAAGCCACTATGTTGGTTTCTTCATGGCGCGGCTCAAATAACATATGTTAAAACAGGTAGAACGGTAACCATTTATGTAAATGTTTTGACGTGTAATCTTTGCAAATAGTACACGGCGGAATCTTAAAATTCATACGTACATTCGAATTTTAAAATTCCGTTGTACTGCTTGCAAAAGAAAAATAGCGTAATATATAAACTGTCAACTTTGCGGACTGCCTACGTGTCTGATTCACTGAGATATCTCACTGATGGAGGACTGTAGTTCGAGCCCCGCTACCGAACATGGCTCTTTATGTGAGAACACTTGGTAGTTTGTGTCGGAGGTTAGGGATTTAGTACTGGTCGTTCCCAGGAACAATGTTTAAGGAAACTACCCGCCATACTGTTGAAACGAGCGTAAAAACTTGATTCAGAAAATTAATCAACTTTTTTAACAGTCTTATTACTGTAGTACTTACTTAAATTCTATAAATCTGCCTTTAATTGTATCATTAATACAATTTAAACGAAATTCACATTCGGATAAAACTGTGCGGAAATGTTTGTATTTTAATTATCCCATGCTTACCTGCTGTAACGTTTATTAAATAGGGGTTCCGTAAAATGCCATAGCATTTTAGATTTTACATTTTAAAATGTAGTACACTATATAGACCATACTTAGTTTCGGAAAATAGGTTTTTTCCAGTAAAGTCTTTGTTTTGAGTTTAACGCTTTTTTTCAACAATTTTTCAGTCATATAACGGCGGGCTGTTAACCTAACCAGTTTTCCTGATTCTGTACCAGTACAAACCTGTTCTCCGCAAGTAACTGCCAACTTCCCCACATGAATCAGAGGTGGAGGACTAATGATATCAGCACACAGTGTCGTTCATCAAATAGTCAAGGAGTAAGATACGGCCCCGTCCGAGGATCGAACTAGCGACGCCAAGATC
>NW_026460700.1:0-2984 GCF_021730395.1 Mercenaria mercenaria | reverse complement strand
CATGAAATTTATGTTGGAATATTATTCAGCACCGGATGTTCTTTTTTTGATCACTCTGTCCGGCGTCTGTCTGTCGTCTGTTGTCCGTTTCAACATTTAGCTTTTGTATGCGATAGAGGCTTTTATTTTTCAACTGATCTTCATGAAATTTGGTCAGGAATGATTGCCTTTAGAAATCTAGGCCGAGTTCTAAAATGGGTTTATCTGGGGTCAAAAAACTAGGTCAAATCAAAGAAAAACCTTGTGTATGCAATAGAGGCTGTATTTTTATGCCCCCGAAGGGAGGCATATAGTTTTTGAACCGTCTGTCTGTCTGTCGGTCTGTCCGCAATTTTCGTGTCCGGTCCATATCTTTGTCATCGATGGATGGATTTTCAAATAAATTGGGCTTGAATGTGTTACCACAGTAAGACGCGTGCAGTGCGCAAGACCCAGGTCCCTAGCTCAAAGGTCAAGGTCACACTTAGACGTTTAAAAAGGGTAGTGCATTGGGTGGGCGTGTCCCGGTCCATATCTTTGTCATCGATGGATGGATTTTCAAATTAACTTGGCTTGAATGTGTACCACAGTAAGACGACGTGCAGTGCGCAAGACCCAGGTCTGTAGCTCAAAGGTCAAGGTCACACTTTTGACGTTAAAGGATAGTGGGATTTGATGGGCGTGTCCGGTCCCCTATCTTTGACATCGATGGATGGATTTTCAAATAACTTGGCATGAATTTGTACCACAGTTTAAGACGATGTGCAGTGCGCAAGACCCAGGTCCGTAAGCTCAAAGGTAAAGGTCACACTTAGACGTTAAAGGATAGTGCATTGATGGGCGTGTCCAGTCCTTTATCTTTGTCTCGATGGATGGATTTTCAAATAACTTGGCATGAATGTGTACCACAGTAAGACGACATGTCACACGCAAGACCCAGGTCCGTAGTCACAGGTAAAGGGGTTCACACTTAGCGTTAAAGATTCATTTTCATGATAGTGCATTGATGGGAAATGTCCGGTCCATATCTTTGCCCATTCATGCATGGATTTTAAAATAACTATGCATGAATGTGTGACACAGTAAGACATGTGTCGCGCGCAAGACCCAGCTCCGTAGGTCAAAGGCCCTAAACTCTAACTTCGGCCATAACTATTCATTCAAAGTGCCATCGGGGGCATGTGCTTTTCCTACGGGAGACAGTTCTTTTGTTCAGTTAATCTTCATGAATTTTGGTCAGAATGATTACCTTGATGAATTCTAGGCCGAGTTCGAAAATGGGTCATCTGGGTAAAAAAAACTGGGCCCACTAGGTCAAATCAAAAGAAAAACCTTGGGGGTATGCGATAGGGGGCTGTATTTTTCAATTAATCTTCATGAATTTTGGTCAGATGGATAACCTTGAATGAAATCTAGGTCGAGTTTAAAAAATGGGTCATCTGGGTCAAAAACCAGGTAAACAGGTCAAATCAAAGAAAAACCTTGTTGTATGCGATAGAGGTTATATTTTTCAATTGATCTTCATGAATTCAGTCAGAATGATTGCCTTGTAAAAATCTTGGTCAAGTTTGAATATGGGTCATCTTGGATGAAAAATTAGGTCACTAGGTCAAATCAAAGAAAAACCTTGTGTATGCGATAGAGGCTGTATTTTTCAATTGATCTTTATGAAATTTGGTCAGAATTATTGCCTTGATAAATCTAGGTTGAGTTTGGTTATTGGTCATCTGTGGTAAAAAAAACTAGGTCACTAGGTCAAAAAAAAGGGAAAAACCTTGTGTATGCATTAGAGGCTGTATTTTTATGCCCCCGAAGGGGGGGCATTTTAGTTTTTGAACCGTCTGTCTGTCTGTCGGTCTGTCCGCCAATTTTCGGCCCGGCCCATATCTTTGTCATCGATGGATGGATTTTCAAATAACTTGGCATGAATGTGTACCACAGTAAGACGAACGTGCAGTGCGCAAGACCCAGGTCCGTAGCTCAAAGGTCAAGGCAAACTTGGACATTAAAGGAGTGCATTGAGGGGCGTGTCGGTCCATATTTTTGTCATCGATGGATGGATTTTGAAATAAAACTTGCATGAATGTATATTTACAGTAAGACGACGTGCAGTGCGCAAGACCCAGGTTCGTGCTCAAAGGTCAAGGTCACACTTAGACGTTAAAGGTTTAGTGCATTGATGGGCGGTCCGGTCCATATCTTGTTATCGATGGATGGATTTTCAAATAACTTGGCATAATGTGTACCACAGTAAGACGACGTGCAGGTGCGCAAGACCCAGGCCGTAGCTAAAAGGCCCAAGGTCACACTTAGACTTTAAAGGATAGTGCATTGATGGGCGTGTCCAGTCCATATCTTTGTCATCGATGATGGATTTTCAAATAACTTGGCATGAATGTGTACCACAATAAGACGACGTGTCACACGCAAGACCCAGGTCCGTAGTTTCAAAGGTCAAGGTCACACTTAGACGTTAAAAGATCATTTTTCATGATAGTGCTTTGATGGGCATGTCCGGACCATATCTTTGGTCATTCATGCATGGTTTTTTTAAAATAACTATGCATGAATGTGTGACACAGTAAGACGATGTGTCGCACGCAAAGACCCAGCTCCGTAGGTCAAAGGTCCTAAACTCTAACATCGGCCATTAAACAAATTCATTCAAAGTGCCATCGGGGGCATGTGTCATCCTACGGAGACAGCTCTTGTTCAGTTGATCTTCATGAAATTTGGTCAGAATGATTGCCTTGATGAAATCTAGGTCAAGTTTGAATATTGGTAATCTGAGGTCAAAAACTAGGTCACCATGTCAAATCAAAGGAAAACCTTGTGTATGTGATTGAGGCTGTATTTTTCAATTGATCTTCATGAAATTTGGTCAGAATGATTGCCTTGATAAAATCTAGGTCAGTAGAATAGGGTGTCGGGGGGTTTAAAAACTGGTCACTAGGTCAAAAAAAAAAAAAAATAATTGTGTTTGCTCCATTTTTAATGATACTTAA
>NW_026460699.1:0-7081 GCF_021730395.1 Mercenaria mercenaria | reverse complement strand
GTCTCTGAAAATCTGATATGCTAGAAAATGTCGAAAACTTATTTTATGTGAAATAAAGTACAGTCGGATTTAGTGGTGTTCAGCCAGCAGAGACTGTCATTAGAAATTTGTTTCGGTGTATTGATAAATAATACCCAAGAAGAATTATATCGATCAATTTGTCCAGAAATATAATCCCAAGCGACAGTGCGACAATGCGACAATGCGAGGTTTTACTTATTCTCGCAACTATGTCTATTGGATTTCAATTTCACGATGCGAGGTTTAAAAAAGACAAGCGACAATTAAGACGATAATTGTCGCCCTCTTAACCTCGCGAGGATTGTTAAATGTCGCATGTAAGTATGTTTTCGGACAAGGCGACAACGCGATAATTATCGCGTTGTCGCGTGTTGGCGAGGCGACAATTTAAGTGGCACGAACAGGATTCCGTATTATTCATTTAATAAGAGTTGCGGGAGCTCGAACTCATGGTCCCTGTTTTCCTAGGCAGATAGTTACCACTGAACCATTCTCACACCGTATTAATCATTGAACACACGGATGTTAACGCTTTTATGTTAAAAACAAAACAAAAAACAAAAAAACAAAAAAAAAAAAACAACAAAAAACAAAACAACTGTTACAATGCTTCATAATAAATAAAATTAACAATTTCACTTGCTGCTTTTAAAGGATGCTAATAGGTGCATAATTTTACGAATATTCACTAATGTGGACGTTATTTTTTTCCAGAATGCCAAAGTTTTATCCATGTGCTGTGTGTCAAAAAAGAACAAAGCCAAAAGAACGAAGGTCAATAAACAAAGACATTAAGAAATATCTACAGAGAAGGTTGTTTATTGAGACAAAAGAAAGTGACATTATATGTAACAAGTGCAGACACAAGTATTATGTGGCAGAAACAGTGACTTACAAAAAAAATGAAAACAATCGGTCAGATCCAGAATATATTCCATCAACAACACAACCAAGGAGCAAAAGTACCCCAGTTAGTCCACCATCAGTCAGTTTAAATTTGAAAACTACAAGCAAAACTCACTCTCGATGTTTAGTGTGCAAGCGACCGGGTCCAAAGCTTGTTGTTCTGTCGTCTGATGCCAGATTCAGTGTATTTCTGGAACAGAATATACTAATACCTGCTGGTTCTAGATGTTGTCCTGTCCATCTGTATGAAGGACTTCTCAGTGCCACTTCTTTGGAAAATGTGCCAGTCATAGAAAATGCTTATGTAAACAGGACATTCATTCTTAAACTTCTTACACAAATGCGGGAAGTGTGTCGCAGCAGACAAAACAAACTTGATTTTGATTATTTGAAAGACTCTGATTATGAAAGCTTGACTGGTTTAAACCATATTCAGTTTGATGATGTTTTTCGCCACATAGCAGACAAACTCCGAAATACACCAGCCAGATCTGCACGTACTACACTTGGTATATTTCTGCTAAAGATGAAGTCAGGTTTATCAAACAAGTTACTGTCAAACTGTTTGGAATTAGCAGATCAAGCATCCGACGTGCTATTTCATCTGCCAGACAGGCTCTGATGAGAGGATTTGTTCCTTTGTACCTAGGTATTGAAAGCCTGACAAGGGAAGATATAATAAACAACCATACCAGACCGTTAGCAAAGTCTTTGTTTAACGCGAACAATGGACAGCTGATACTCGTTCTTGATGGCACATACGTATACATCCAAAAGAGCAACAACTTCAGCTTTCAAAGACGTACTTATTCAATGCACAAAGGTCGTCCCTTAGTTAAGCCCATGGTTATAGTAACGACAACAGGATATTTTGTCACTATCATGGGCCCTTACTTTGCTGATTCAAAAAATAATGATGCGTCCATTCTAAATCATATGTTAAAAACAAATACAGAGGAAATCAGAAACTTTGTACAAGAAGATGATGTATTTGTAGTTGATAGGGGTTTTCGGGATTCCCTGTCACTTCTGGAGGATTTAGGTATTAGAGCTGAGATGCCGTCTTTTATCAATAAAGGTCAGAAGCAGATGCCTTGTGAAGATGCAAACAACAGTAGATTTGTTACAAAGGTAAATACTAGTCGGTTTTATTTCTATATGTAAAGTCATTTTTGCATCAAATATAACTGAAAATACAGTAAATGAGTTTATTATGTAAGCCTCAGTGCCGAGTTAGACATATTTAAGTTATGATGATATTAGATAAAGCAATTAATACAAGTTTATAAAACTCATGTAATATCGTTTTACATTATTATTATTTATTACACATATATCAAATATGTAGGGGGAAAATGCGGTCATACATGTACAGGTACGCTGTATATTTCCTTTGTAATTTCAACGCGTTTGCAGGTAATTCACTAGTCTTTCTTTATAAACTCTAACTGTAAAACTGAAACTGCAAATATCGTTTGATTGGGATCATCTGCCATTTTTAGTAGATGTATTATTATGTGCACGTACATATACATGTTCACGGAAGAACTATCTTTGCTTTTAAACCCATTCTAAACTGTTTAAAACTAACAGCACTTTAGGCATTAATTATTACGTCTATGCATACGTGTCGTCTGCTACTAGTAGATTTTCACATCATGAATTAAATATCTTAATTAAATGAGCTGCGCCATGAGAAAACTAATATAGCGCTTTGCGACCAGCATGGATCCAGATCAGCCTGCGCATCCACGCAGTCTGGCCAGGATCCATGCTGTTGGCTCTCAAAGCGCAGGCTGGTCAGGACCCATGCTGGCCGCAAAGCCACTATGTTGGTTTTCTCATGGCGCTGCTCAAATGTAATATTCATTAAGTTTTAAAAGTAATTGATATAGTACATTCTAAGTCAAGTCCATGAGGTTTAATTACCATCGCCATTATATTACGTTATTGGGACTATATAAGCACTCTCTTAAGTACGAGTAAGTAGGTTTTTTTTTTTTTTTTTTTTTTTTCAAATACAGATCGTAAAAATGGACTGGTGATCTACTTCATTAATTTACCTTTCTTTTTACATTCTTTGTGCATGTTTTGTGTTATATCTTACAGATTCGATGGGTGGTTGAATCAGCAAATGCCCGAATTAAAAGTTGGAAGTATTTCAATTACGTTCTGCCAACTAATCAAATTCCATACATTGGAGACTACCTGAGAATAGTATGTGCGCTTTCAAATAAGTATTTCCAGCCACTATGCTCTCCTCACAGTGAAGATGGTGACACTCGTTTGGCTTCGAGGATGCTGTCATTATCATCTGGTGGTAACACTTTGAAGTCTTATGTTGAAGCAAATAATCTTGAAAGAAGGTCTGCACTCTGGAAACCGGTAAGTGATGTTGTACTTGACAATTTTCCGAGGTTCACCGAGGAGCAACTACGCTCATTGACATGTGGCGTATATCAACTGAAAATGTCTTCGAGCTACATACAAGAGCATTTAGATGGCAACTGTGATATACAGGTACATGCAGACGACAATGACTTGTTACGCGTTTGGATTCAAAGTCGTCATACGTCGTCAAGGAAATATCTTCTATGGATCAGATATTCGTTGTCTGATATTATTGCATGGTACTGTAAATGTCGTGCCGGAGAACGTGTTGTCGGCATGTGTTCTCACATTGCCTCTGTTGTTTGGTATCTTAGTTATGCGCGACATTTAGAGAGTAACATTTATGGTGTTCAAAACTGGGGAGAATATCTCGCTGATGCTAGCAAAATACCAGAGCCAATAGATTTGTCAGATTCAGAAAGTGAAGCCAGTATTATAGAAGAGTGACTGTTTATACGGTGCTAGATAAATATGTTACAATTTGTTGTAAAAGTATAGATATTGTAAGACAGTAAGATTTTTACGACAGAAGTGTCATAGTTAGACGTATTACATTTGTTTATTTTCGGTTATCGTTTCAACATTCTTACATGTACACTGTTGTATTTACGTCATTTGCATTTGGCAATTATAAAAATGGTGACGTTTTGACTGATTCAAATTAATATGTTTCTGACTGATTCAAATTAATATGTTGTAAATGGAAACTCTTGTTGTCTGTTATATCTGTATTAAAAACAATTTTGCAGAATTCAAAAAACGTTCATTTATGACCGATAATCATCGGCCGTTCTACATATTATGTAGAGATTGAATCTAAGTAATTCTATGTCCTATTTGGTTAAGATTTTATTTAAGCTTGTTGGATTGAAACTTCACTCACATGTTCATTGTGATGAGACGACATGCAATTTTCAAATTGGATAACTCCGTTTCACTTCTTTAAACAGTTATCTCCATTTTCAACTACCGTTTTCATAAGTGATACGGTTTTTGAACAGCCAAACGTTGCAAGTTGTTTATGAATATTTATTAATGTAATTGTTGTAGCATGCATAGTATACTTGTATTCCTGGATTTTATTTCAGCAAACGCTTATAAAATCAGAAAGAAAACATAAGCGTCGGTCGTTAAAGAGGAAACTGCATTTTTTTCTGATATCCCTAAGATATATCAATTCTAAAGCGTATCCGAAGTTATTTCGTAAACATCCAGTCATTGCGATAGAGCTTGTTTATTAGTCATCTGGAACTATTTTAAGTACTTTTGCACTGATTTAGATATTGCAAACTTTGTTGGCGATCGTAATTTTGCGGTTTCCGGTTCAGGCGGTAACAAGGCTCTGTCCATATGCCACTTAAACAGTTTCGAACGCGTTGAATACTCGTACAGTCTTGTTTTCCTAAATCAGAAGACGGAAATGAATGAAAACTTATGAACTATTTTTAAGCATTATGTTCCTACAGTAAGGTATGAAAATGTGTAGACAAGTTTCATATAATACGAGTTTTGAAGGCATCATTGAACAAAAATAGAAAGCTCTGTCCTGTATGCCGAACTACAAGTAATACATGTGAAAGACTTATCAGTATCTGTTCATTCAATATCCTAAATATATATCGCTACTTCCTCCGTTCATCTCGCAATTCTTGTCCGGCACCACTGACCGGAATTAAGCGAAACTTCTGTCCATAATAATAGGATTCGGTCCAATTTCGAGTTATTATCCTTTATTCATTTAATTTAATGTACTATAGTTACAGGTTACGAGAAATATGCACGAGTTCTGCAACAGAAATATTGCGCGATTTTAGCAACGCAATATTCTTCCGTTAAAAAATCGATCCATAGATAATAACATTTTGATTACATACGTATTTACAAGTATAAATATAATGTAAATATTTCGAATTTGTTAAATAGCCTGAATGATTGACAATACTGAACTAAAAGAAGAATTTATGCAATGACACACATTAAATTAAAAAATACGTCGCGCATCCGATATGTAATGCAAGCGTCAGTGTATGGAAATACTGACCTGTCGGTACCATAGTTACTTAACGGGGAATAGAAACAAGAATGTAATAACTCCATTTATTATATACTATATTATTTTTCTCTTAGAACTAACTGCTGGTGTTCCAAGAAACATTTTTTGGAAGTTTTACTGCTAAAACAAATAGTGTGCCCATTCAATGAATTCCGCTATTGTGCGTTAAATATGAAATAGTTTTAGATATTTTGCGTAGCATGCATTGGTTTTACCGATAGTTTCTTGTTATAAACTGATTTAAATAGACAATTTAAAATGAACCTACTGTAATTTCTTTTGCATTTATCAGGTTTTTATCAATGAACAATACACTTTTATACATATGATCAGGCAGTAAAATAATTGAATAAAACCGCCTTATGTGAATAACATTAAACGTAGTTCTTATCGCATTGTATTTTATTCACTTTGTTATCATTACATCATATGAATGTATTATAAACATGTATTGAAAAGACATTAAAGGTTTTTACTGAAATCAGGTTGTTATTAATACACGACAAGACTGATTAGATACAAACTGTGTCATAATAAGCGTTCGTTAACTAACCCTAAGTTCAACGTCATGACGTCGTTTATCTTTCACCGAAACGACGTCAAAATGTATATTACTATTGGGTAAATAAACAGCTTGGAAAAACAAAAAAAACATTGATTAATGTTAATAAAAATATTAGAAAACGAATAAAGACACATTAATGCTTCATTTACTTAATTTTCAAACATTTCTGACTTTGGGCCGATTTTGACCATTTCTGAACTTAGCCCTTTTATCTCACCAATGAGCTAGTCTGTAAAACATTATCACATCATTTATATCATTGAAGATCAAAATGTATAGACAATTAATTACAGATAGATAGAAAACAATTATTAGAAATTCATGTTGGCCTTCTTGTGAATCTTGTGTTATTTGTTAATCCAAAGAGCTATAAAAATAAATAGATCGGCAACTTGAAACGCATATAGAGCATATCTCGCCAACATCACGTGGGAACTGAATGAGATCCCGTTATACCGGTGTATGAACCAGACAGCAGAAAGATAAAAATTTGTGTTTTGAAAAACTTTCTATCGGATCATTTGTTTATAATGATAATGGTCGTTTTTAAATGTTATTAGTATTTTCTACATGGGGAAGGAATGAATATATGATTGGAAGTCTGAGAAATCAACAGTTGTTGTTTGAAAATTGGACCGATTTGGTTAATGTACCGGCAGTATCGCCAGTGTAATACTTTAATAAGCGTCTGTTGATTTGATCACGATTGATCGAGTCAGCAAACCCTTCAGTAAGATAATGCGCTGATACAAGCTTACACGAGATTATCTCCTGTTGCCATTCTATGTATTTTATACTTCTTTGGTTAATCCCACCATGCATAACAAACATTTTGCCTTGTCACAATTTTTCAAACATATGCATGCACTATAGCTCATGCACGCACAAAATGCACACATATGTAAGGGTAACCTTCGTACATGTGTGTACACACAAACACACAGGCATGGGTTACATTATAGCCCTTCATGCATACATGGGTAACACACTGTGCCCTTTTGCTATTATCATAACAGGGTCATAAAAAAAGGTTTTTGGTGTGATACATACATATTGCGAGTACTTTCTTACGCATGCATTCAGAAGACTAACATATTTCTGTTGTTGTTGAACATATCATGATTTAGTCAGTTTCAGTGTTATAG
>NW_026460698.1:0-9949 GCF_021730395.1 Mercenaria mercenaria | reverse complement strand
AAACAAGAAAAAGATGAAAATTTTGCTAAATATGTTCAAGAACAATGGAAAAGATTTTTAGACGACTGTTTTGTATTTTGGGAAAAGTCAATTTCAGATTTACTTTATTTTGAAAAAACTTTAAATTCATTACATAACGATATAAAATTCATAATGCAACAGAGCACAATTAAATTACCATTTCTAGATATAATGATAATTAAGAATGGAACTTCAATTATCACTGATATATATTTTAAAAGAACTGATTCAAAGCAGTATCTAAATTTCAAATCATGCCATCCTAAACACACAAAAACAAACATTCCATTTTCTTTGGCAAGGAGAATATGTACTATTGTTTCAGACAAAAATATACTTAAAGCACGTTTGAAAGAATTGGCCGCGGTTCTGGTAGAAAGAAAATACCCATTACAAGTTATTAAAACAGGAATTATTAAAGCCATACAAATACCTAGAAGTACATTATTAAGCGTTCAGAATAATAAAAGTGTAAATATTATACCATATATTTCTACATTCAATCCTAAAAGCAGGGAGCTATTTGGGATATTAAAAAGTAACTTGGATATTTTAAAAAATGATGATACTATGAAAAGAATACTAAACGACACGAAAATCATAAAATGTAAAAGACAACTTCCAAATTTAAAAAGTATTCTTATTAAACCAGAATTTAATGAAAACAGAACTTCTCCATCAAGACAAAACTGCAATGACCCGAGATGTAGGTTACGTATTTGTATTATTGAAGGGTCATCTTTCAGTTTAAATAATAAAATATTTCATGTTAAAGAAAGCATGGACTGTACTGTTCGAAATGTATTATATGTATTGGTTTGTAATGGATGTAATGAATTTTATATTGGTCAAACAGGAGATAAACTCAGAAATAGAAGGACAGTACATGACCAACAAATAAGACACCCATCAACAAGACAATTACCTTTAAGTACTCATTTAGATTTATGCTCTAAAACCGTTCCTAAATTTTCTATATTTCCTTTTTACAAATTTCATAGTAATGATGTTTCAGCTAGGTTATCTAAAGAACGCTATTTCATTGATATTTTTAAACCGAAACTTAACCAAAACTGATGACGTTACAATATTAACGTTGTGTACACATGTGTACGCAAAAATGACGTTGCTTAGCAATTACACATTTATGACGCCATATTGTTTTATTTGCCCTGATGAGTATAAACGAAACCGGTAGGCAAATATAATGTTACTCATGTAATGTTGTTTATTTTTTCTTTATAATATACTTGATCCGGTACAAACTTTTACATTTTTTATATATATTTTCCGGGTCAAGGAACATTATCATGGGTCCTAAAAGGGCAAAACCCGATGATAGCAGCTCGGACAGCTCGCCATCAATATCAGAGTCATCGATGAATGTAGAACAAGGAGATAAACAGCTGGGAGAAATTAGCGCAAAGTTATCACTTATTTTAACTGCCATTCAAGACCTCACGGATGCGGTAAGGGAAACAAATAGGCGCCTGTCTCCAGTAAAAACTGAAGCAGCCGTAGATGAAATTACAAGAGCAATAAAGGTAATTGATGAAAAAATTAACACTAAAACAAACCAGCAATGTGACAGTAATAATATAGAAATGCAAGAAAATGTAAATTATTTCGAAGCGGAAGCAATGAGAATTAAAGCGAGCATTGCTTCAATTTGGGAGAGAAAACTGAATAATAGAAAAGATGCATATTGGGGAATGGTTCGCAACAGCGGCAATACTTCTTTTTATGAAAAGTGGGTAGCGGCTAACCTATAATTATACCGCGTAAATTTCAAAAGATTGAATTTAAAAATGAAAATGAAGAGCAGAGAATACTAAGAGAAAGGGCTGTAGTCCATGATTTTAAATGGAAATCGAGATGCAAAAGTTGAGAGAAGCTTCATGTAAAGAACGCATTAGAAGAATTGACAAAGAAATGGAAGACATTATTTTTTCAAAATGTTCCGGACAAGTCGCCGATTGTCTTATAGGATTATGGAGAAAGAACATTCAACGAAATGAAGAAATTTCACATAAAAGGTGGCTCAACAATGAGCGTTGGCTAAAATCTTATGAAGAGCAATTTTGCAAAAATTATGAAAATTCAAACCCTTTTTTCAAAAAAGGAAATTCAAATCGCGAGTTCCAACAAAAAGGTCGCCAACAACAATCAATGCAAAGAACTTATTCAGATGCAGTACGAAGTATTCCATTTCCAAACAGAAGCCAGAGTAAAGAACAAAGAGAAAGCCAAAGTGTTCAATTTTTACTCCAACAACTTGTATCAAAACTTAATCAAAATTCACCTAAACAGCCAAACAGAATAAGAAACCAACAACAAAGAAGAAATTGGGGAGATAGGTCAAATAATTCCTACCAATATAATGAAGAAGATGTGGTCAGACCAGAAACTGTTCATTCTTTTCTGGACGAGGACCACAACTGGAGCAGCGAAATGTAGAAAAAGGTAACCTAGCTGAAACAAATAAAACATTTACTAAAATTTATAATCTTTCTAAACGTAAACTTAATGCAATAGAAAAAAGTGTTTTGTTGATGGGTCTTAAATTTACACCTACACCTGAAAAAATAATTCTAATGAATTGGAAACTGATGTCAACGAATTCTTTCGCAAAATTAGATTATGGGAGTATTTTGATGGAGAAGACAGTATAACATGTCATTAGTTAAAAATAAGTCAAACTTTACCCCACCAAGTGGGCGCAATGATAAATTAGATGCATATATATTGACTACAAAAACATTGTGCTCAAACATCCCTAATGTTGACAAACAAATAAAACATAATATTACTTTAGAACAGAGAAAGGCTATAAATTCCTTAGCAAATGATAAATCTATTATTATCAAAGAAGCAGATAAAGGTGGAGGTATTGTTTTAATGAATACAGATTTCTACAAAAGTAAAGTATTAGAATTGTTAAAAAATGAAACTTATTATTCATCTATTCCTAGTAGTAATAGAAAAGAAGTTTTTGAAAAGATAAGAAAACTAACGGAGCATATTTCAAACTTAACTAAACAGGAAAAAGATTTCTTACTCAATTTTGATTTTAAAACTAGCACATTTTATGGTTTACCTAAAATTCATAAAAGTAATATTATTCAAAAGGTTTGTATTGATCAAAATTCGGAATATATTGAAATACTAGATCCTAAAGATTTACAACTGCGACCAATAGTTGCAGGCCCACAATGCGAAACTAGTCGTCTAAGTTGTCTTTTAGATATTTTACTAAAACCATTTATTAAAAAAGTACACAGTTACATACGTGATGACATTGATTTTCTTAATTTTATACCAGAAACGGTACCAGAATATACACGTCTTATTTCTTTTGATATTGTTAGTTTATATTCTAATATTCCACATAAATTAGGATTAGATGCTATATCATTCTGGTTAGACAAACACCCAGAGTTAATGTTGGAGCGTTTTAACAAATTTTTCATTATTGAAGGTTTGAAATAATTTTAGAAAATAACAATTTTTCATTTGATAAACTATATTTTAATCAATCAAAAGGTACAGCCATGGGCACAAAAGTTGCTCCAACTTATGCTACTCTGGTTTTGGGTTACTTGGAAGAACAACTATACGAAAAGATCAAACAAGAAAAAGATGAAAATTTTGCTAAATATGTTCAAGAACAATGGAAAAGATTTTTAGACGACTGTTTTGTATTTTGGGAAAAGTCAATTTCAGATTTACTTTATTTTGAAAAAACTTTAAATTCATTACATAACGATATAAAATTCATAATGCAACAGAGCACAATTAAATTACCATTTCTAGATATAATGATAATTAAGAATGGAACTTCAATTATCACTGATATATATTTTAAAAGAACTGATTCAAAGCAGTATCTAAATTTCAAATCATGCCATCCTAAACACACAAAAACAAACATTCCATTTTCTTTGGCAAGGAGAATATGTACTATTGTTTCAGACAAAAATATACTTAAAGCACGTTTGAAAGAATTGGCCGCGGTTCTGGTAGAAAGAAAATACCCATTACAAGTTATTAAAACAGGAATTATTAAAGCCATACAAATACCTAGAAGTACATTATTAAGCGTTCAGAATAATAAAAGTGTAAATATTATACCATATATTTCTACATTCAATCCTAAAAGCAGGGAGCTATTTGGGATATTAAAAAGTAACTTGGATATTTTAAAAAATGATGATACTATGAAAAGAATACTAAACGACACGAAAATCATAAAATGTAAAAGACAACTTCCGAATTTAAAAAGTATTCTTATTAAATCAGAATTTAATGAAAACAGAACTTTTCCATCAGTACAAAATGTAGTGACCCTAGATGTAGTTTATGTATTTGTATTATTGAAGGGTCATCTTTCAGTTTAAATAATAAAATATTTCATGTTAAAGAAAGCATGGACTGTACTGTTCGAAATGTATTATATGTATTGGTTTGTAATGGATGTAATGAATTTTTATATTGGTCAAACAGGAGATAAACTCAGAAATAGAAGGACAGTACATGACCAACAAATAAGAGACCCATCAACAAGACAATTACCTTTAAGTACTCATTTAGATTTATGCTCTAAAACCGTTCCTAAATTTTCTATATTTCCTTTTTACAAATTTCATAGTAATGATGTTTCAGCTAGGTTATCTAAAGAACGCTATTTTCATTGATATTTTTAAACCGAAACTTAACCAAAACTGATGACGTTACAATATTAACGTTGTGTACACATGTGTACGCAAAAATGACGTTGCTTAGCAATTACACATTTATTGACGCCATATTGTTTTATTTGCCCTGATGAGTATAAACGAAACCGGTAGGCAAATATAATGTTACTCATGTAATGTTGTTTATTTTTTCTTTATAATATACTTGATCCGGTACAAACTTTTACATTTTTTATATATATATATATATATATATATATATATATATATATATATATATATATATATAAATAAATAAACAACATAATCTTAAATCAGATAGGGAATGCTCTCAGAAGGGAAATGTTCAATAAACTGTGTCATAATATTAGAATTCTTTACCACCGGTCTGGCAGTTATTCTTTTACAGTCATATAAACAGTTTCAAACAATCATTGTTACAAGGATTTTGTACATTTGACAGAACGTATGATCAATTAATAGAGTAGAAAACCATGTTTAACTTTGACTTACTGCAACAGCTATCACTTATAGACACCAAGTACAATGCCCCAGTGAATGGCGAACCAGGTAATGTCACTTTCTCACACCAGTCACGGAACTTCTTAAATTCAAGAGATGTAAACGGTTCTTTGCCTCCAACAAACAAACAGTTACAGTGAAATCATATCTGCTCATCTTTTAACAGTTTCTCATCTTCTGTGTGTATTAAACAAATCTGCAAACAAATGTCAGTATTTCAATTAGATATACACTGTCACAGACACAGACAAGTGAAACTAAATTGTCGGTAAAAAGCTATACATAGCTTATGTTAACTTGTTAAAATATCTCCGACAATAAATAAATTTTGATTTGATTTGATTTGATTTGTCACTCTTTATAACGATGTTTATGTAATATAACTGTAAAAACTGCATACCATTAGTGGTACACCTGTACAAATGGATTAATCTATTATCAACAGCGGGTAAATATTGCATGTAATGTAAGAATCACACATAGATCTACTGTCTCTTTAAATCAAATTTATAATTTGTAGCAGACCTTTATAACACGTTTAATATAAATGTTAAATAACGTCTCTATATACACATCAATAGTATTTCAACCATTGTTTACACAAGGATGATACATAAATTTTAATTGGTATTACATCTGCTAAAACGAAATCATCTAAATTCCCACGGTACTTAACAAGGGGGAGATCTCAAACTAGACTTTAACTGTCAAACTGTCAAAAATCCTTGCCTTTACAGTACCGAATATAGAATTCTTGTAATACCCATGTGTCTGAGGTTCTAAATCATGAATTGTGTAGAGGCAACTTTTTATTGTACTCACTAGTAAAACGGTCCATACAATTCACTAACATTATAAAAATAAACTACAAAATCTTTAACAGCAGATAAATAAAATCATTAAATTTTCTAGATCAGACCTGTTATTCTTTAAAAACAAATGACGGCGGCTTTTTTGATAAAAAAGTAACATATCCGTAGTAAATAACAGAAAGGATATCTGTATCGGCATTAATTCCAAAATGTGAAATACTATTTTCTATCTGCCTTTCACTGAGTTTTCTGCTACGGAAACACAAAGATTTGCAGAAATTCGCTTGGCATTTAACGTTTGCATAATATGAATAAAAGCAATACTTATCATCTTCTCAATGATGGTGACTTTCGTGAGTGGCTTTGCTACTGTGGATTCTAGCTTGTCGGGCGAATCGTCCCACGTTACCACACGTATAGCAGACGATATATCTAGTTCCGGTTTGTAATCCCGCCATTGGAGCTCTGACTGCACCTGTGCACCGAAAGCTTCGAAAAGACTAAGAGAACATTCCAGTTAGCATTTTAAACTTATATGAACACAACAAACCCTATATAAAAGGACTTAATACTTATTTTAGTCCAATATCAGGAGTATATGATAAATCCGCAGTAACATAGGCTTATTTGTTTACGATTAATAACAAAATGCTTGATCTCTGCTCTAAACTATAAACCTGTGTAATAAATGTTCTCATGAATTTAACGTGCAGATTAACGGACTTGTGTTTATATAACATCGATGGTAAAGCATACATTGTGGTAATCAGGGGCGATTTCAGCATTATGAAAATAAATTCAAAGGACTTACAGCAATGTCCACAGGTCCAAAACTACTGACAGACGACTCAGTCACGACTGTGTCTGATTCTTTCAAAACTTCTCGAGCCTACCCTAACTCTTTCTGCAGCTCTTTGGATCTTTCTGTCGTCATCTAAATCGCCAGCAACCTTCCTCTTTCCTGTCGTATACTGCAGCTCACTCTGTGAATCTTCTCTAAAATCCCACTTCTCATGTTTCTATTCATAGAATTATTCATCGAAGAAGTCATTCAGGTCCCATAACGAATCCTTGTTTGTATTTTCTGAATCGTTCATACTGAATTACAGACTGTTTGCTGCCAATCATAAACCTCGAGTGGTGAGAACAATATCAGTTCACACTTATATACGCCGAAATATTTCACGCAATTCACGTGACAAAGAGCGCCCAAATATACTAGCATAAACTTCAGACCAAACTAGTACTGGGATAAACTACCAAGAAAAGTAATTTCGAAACGCGAATAATTTTATATAAAGTGAACGTAACATGAAAAATTCATTAACTTCATTTCTAATGAATTTAAACCAAACACCGTTTAAAAACATTGTGTGAGATCTATAAAAGCATGTAATAAAAATATAGCATCAATGGTACTGTAGTTTGCTTTAAAACCTTTTGCTATAAACCATTTCTTCAAGCTTCGATTTATAACAATTGTTGATAATTGTGCAAAGCTGCTGATCAGAGTAATACCTCTGTAGCTATTAGCATCTGCATGATCTCCCTTTGTAGATATTATAATACCTTTTGACCAAAATTTTGTAAAACGCTGTTTATCAAGAATATAATTAGATAAAATTTCTAATGGCGTATTAAATTTATCTGTACCTTCTTTAACCCTTCGCCTGCTGGCGAAAAGTGATTCTGCCATTGCGACCAGTGCAGACCAAGATCAGCCTGAACATCCGTGCATGCTGAACATGGTCTTCACTGTTCGCTGTTCCGTCAGTAAATTTTCAGTGAACACCCTTCGAATAATAAATGGTATTGCCCAAACTGAATGATGGACCGGCCCATTTTAGAAATTTAGCAAGCTATGGTTTAATATTCTCTAATAAAATATTATCTGTAAAACATGCTTTATCTCTGTCTAATGATTTAATAGCTGGACAAATTTCATCAACGGTACTGTAAAACGTTGAGTTACTCGGACATTGCGAATCAAACTCATTTTAAAACTCTTGGCACTCTATGTCATCTTAATTTCTAAATTCTGATGTTAACACTTTAAAATGAGCATACAAATCTTCAAAACTTATATTTTCACCTTCGTCTGCTGACTTTTCTCTTTTAAAAATTTTCCAAAAATCTTTAGGTTTTCCTTTTTTCCTCCATTTTTAATGACATAGTTCTTATATATTTTCTTTTAAAATCATTCTTCATTAAATCATTTACTTTGTTGCAATGAATTATGATTATCATAAGGTCAAAGTTTCGATCCCCTGCAGGGACTTTGGGATATTCTCCCCAAGAATAACTTTAATGAGAAGGTCTGAGAATAGAACTCTATGGAACGCCAGAAGTGACTTTTAGATGGTTTTGATTTGAAATTACAAACTTCAATTTCAGGTAGATATGACCGAATTAAGTTCCCAATACTCTTTCGTTAGTTAATGTAGTAAAATGCTTTGAGTTACGGGATCAAATACTTATGTCACATGAAACAGAACGGCATAACGAAGGTTCGGGTCACAGACAATTTATTTACAGCTGCATGCACATTTATATACTATACGGCCAGACATTCATGACAGGTTATGACAGTTCAATTACCTTAACATCAATATGTGTACATCAATATGTGTCATTTTCTATCTCCGAACTTTCTGGTCATAGACCATAGACCCGAATCCTTTGTAGCGTTATGTTATACACATTAAGGAATACAGTAACACATCGAATACATTTCACACATCAAAATATTCAAATTTACACTTACGCTTTATGCTTCCTCTTTCCATTTATTTCTAAAGAAAATGAAAAATGATCCAGTGCATAATGATTTCATTGTTAACATTTATCATGTAGATAAATGGACTGTCCTTTAAAGATTTCAGTTCAGGCTATGCGTCTTAACTTGATGTTAACTTTATCTCATAGGAATGACGGCAATATCATGACGTACCTTGACGTCATGACGTTATTCATGTCGGGCATAGTACTTTTCGTAAACATGATTTAGGTTAAACTTTTAACGCTTAAGACATATTTTAGATGCATTTTCAAAATTACGAGCAGTGTAGATTTTGGTGGCATAGATTCTAATACTGAATCATAGCGGAACAAGACTGGAAGCGTCAAGATATCTAAACACACTTATACAATTTCTACTCAGTCTGATAAAAACCGTATTTCCCAGATGAAGGTGTTTAAATATCTACCAATTAAAGATTTTTATTTACTCTTATCGAATATTGAATAAGGTGTGTATATTTCCTTTTTGTAGTTTGACAAATAAAATATTTTTAGCACTTAACAAGAACGTATAAATCTGGTAAAATATAACATAAGGAAGCCCATTCAGAAGTGTGACAAACGTATCTTTTGTTGATTTTTTATCTTGCTTGTATATTTGTTGGATGTTTTTACAGGTGGTAATAAAATGTATAGACTTTATATTCAGTTTGTCGATTTCTGAAATCATAAAGTTCAAATTTGAGTACCGTGCGCTGTAATGAAATGATAACAATTATAAAGCGCCATTTTTTTCCTTTCCGGAACGATAGAGCCTTTTTGAAAGTCATTTATTTTACGGTTCATCAAATATTTAAACTCTACTATTTGAAAATTTTCAATATGACAGCTTTTATTGTCACCCTATCATCGGCTTCGGCGTCCGCGTCCACATCACAAAGTTTTGCATATTAGCATGTTTCTTTTTAATCTGTTCGGCCAAATGCTTTCTAACTACGCACATTTCTTTGGTAATACTATCATAAGATGACTTCACAGGAAAAGATACACAACTCTAACTCTTATTTTGTCAATATTATTTTCGTTTCTAACTTAGAAATTTTGGTTTTCAAAAAGTACTGGGCAAAATGCGTTTAAGCTCAACACATGTCTTCAGCATAA
>NW_026460697.1:0-2228 GCF_021730395.1 Mercenaria mercenaria | reverse complement strand
GATCTTTTCGTATAGTTGTTCTTCCAAGTAACCCAAAACCAGAGTAGCATAAGTTGGAGCAACTTTTGTGCCCATGGCTGTACCTTTTGATTGATTAAAATATAGTTTATCAAATGAAAAATTGTTATTTTCTAAAATTATTTTCAAACCTTCAATAATGAAAAAATTATTAAAACGCTCCAATATTAACTCTGGGTGTTTGTCTAACCAGAATGATATAGCTTCTAATCCTAATTTATGTGGAATATTAGAATATAAACTAACAATATCAAAAGAAATAAGACGTGTATATTCTGGTACCGTTTCTGGTATAAAATTAAGAAAATCAATGACATTGATTTTCTTAATTTTATACCAGAAACGGTACCAGAATATACACGTCTTATTTCTTTTGATATTGTTAGTTTATATTCTAATATTCCACATAAATTAGGATTAGAAGCTATATCATTCTGGTTAGACAAACACCCAGAGTTAATATTGGAGCGTTTTAATAATTTTTTCATTATTGAAGGTTTGAAAATAATTTTAGAAAATAACAATTTTTCATTTGATAAACTATATTTTAATCAATCAAAAGGTACAGCCATGGGCACAAAAGTTGCTCCAACTTATGCTACTCTGGTTTTGGGTTACTTGGAAGAACAACTATACGAAAAGATCAAACAAGAAAAAGATGAAAATTTTGCTAAATATGTTCAAGAACAATGGAAAAGATTTTTAGACGACTGTTTTGTATTTTGGGAAAAGTCAATTTCAGATTTACTTTATTTTGAAAAAACTTTAAATTCATTACATAACGATATAAAATTCATAATGCAACAGAGCACAATTAAATTACCATTTCTAGATATAATGATAATTAAGAATGGAACTTCAATTATCACTGATATATATTTTAAAAGAACTGATTCAAAGCAGTATCTAAATTTCAAATCATGCCATCCTAAACACACAAAAACAAACATTCCATTTTCTTTGGCAAGGAGAATATGTACTATTGTTTCAGACAAAAATATACTTAAAGCACGTTTGAAAGAATTGGCCGCGGTTCTGGTAGAAAGAAAATACCCATTACAAGTTATTAAAACAGGAATTATTAAAGCCATACAAATACCTAGAAGTACATTATTAAGCGTTCAGAATAATAAAAGTGTAAATATTATACCATATATTTCTACATTCAATCCTAAAAGCAGGGAGCTATTTGGGATATTAAAAAGTAACTTGGATATTTTAAAAAATGATGATACTATGAAAAGAATACTAAACGACACGAAAATCATAAAATGTAAAAGACAACTTCCGAATTTAAAAAGTATTCTTATTAAATCAGAATTTAATGAAAACAGAACTTTTCCATCAGTACAAAAATGTAGTGACCCTAGATGTAGTTTATGTATTTGTATTATTGAAGGGTCATCTTTCAGTTTAAATAATAAAATATTTCATGTTAAAGAAAGCATGGACTGTACTGTTCGAAATGTATTATATGTATTGGTTTGTAATGGATGTAATGAATTTTATATTGGTCAAACAGGAGATAAACTCAGAAATAGAAGGACAGTACATGACCAACAAATAAGAGACCCATCAACAAGACAATTACCTTTAAGTACTCATTTAGATTTATGCTCTAAAACCGTTCCTAAATTTTCTATATTTCCTTTTTACAAATTTCATAGTAATGATGTTTCAGCTAGGTTATCTAAAGAACGCTATTTCATTGATATTTTTAAACCGAAACTTAACCAAAACTGATGACGTTACAATATTAACGTTGTGTACACATGTGTACGCAAAAATGACGTTGCTTAGCAATTACACATTTATTGACGCCATATTGTTTTATTTGCCCTGATGAGTATAAACGAAACCGGTAGGCAAATATAATGTTACTCATGTAATGTTGTTTATTTTTTCTTTATATATATATATATATATATATATATATATATATATATATATATATATATATATATATATATATATATTCATTTGCCCGTATTTTAAGAATCAATTAATCACTAAGGATTTCAAGATTTCAGAATTTCATCGTTAGATATAGTTATTGAAGGTCAGACACTGTTGGTTTTAGGGACGGAAACGTATACCGGACATTCCTCCTGCCTTGCCGCTAACTTAGAAAAATATACACGAAAACCACTTATATCATGTCTTCAGAATATATTTTACGTTCAGACATTTTCAAGAAAAGCTAATAAACG
>NW_026460696.1:0-9027 GCF_021730395.1 Mercenaria mercenaria | reverse complement strand
TTAGTTCTGATATAACAATTGCCTGATAGTGATACGCTCCAAGGGAAAAAATCCCTTCAGGCTTCTCCAATTTTTACACATAATGTACTGACTAATTAAGCTTTATGACACCTATCATTGAAAACTGAATTGAAATCTTACACGCCTGAATTTAGATTAAAGGTGTTGATTTAATCAAATTTGGTGTGACTGAGTCAACTTTGACACCACAACATAAACTAACCTGGCATTTAGAATTATTTTTTAAATGCTAGCCTACGAAATAGAACGAGGACAGTGAATTACATGTGAATGGAGAAACCCAAATATTTTATTTGAATTTAAAGGAGCTCCGATTTTAAAATTTTTTCTAATGATAATTTTCTTTGAGTCTGTCACAAATGTGAATATACTTTGCAGTGACTGTGCCATCTATCTATACCAACAGTCATTGTTCAATATCAAGTCTGGAACCTAAAGAACAAAAGGTTTCTTTCTCGAAAGTGATTACTGGAACATCCAGCAACATTACAAATCAATATTGCCCAAAATGTTACTTTAACTTAGTTTAAGCAAGGAAAAACAACAAACTCTAGATAGTGAAACATGCAACGCTTTCCAATTACAAATTGGCATTTACTTTCACCTCCACTTGTTTCTAAGCAACGCGATGCGCTAAAGTGACCAGATATCCTGATCAATTGATCAGGTCGGATATCCGGGCACTTCAGCGTATCGCGTTGCGTAGCAACAAGCGGAGGTGACAGCAAACGCTAAACTGTAATTGAAAAGCGTTTAATGTTTCCTTAGTGCTGGTTATTTTTCTTTATTTAAAGTAAAATTTTGGGCAATATTAAGAAGTCAGTGAATTTATAATGTAGCATGATGTTCGAGAAATCACTCCCGAGAAAGAAATCTTTCTTTTTCAGGTTTCAGACGTGATATTCATCATTAATCCGTGTAAGCTACAGGGTCTCATATTTGTGACGGACTGAATGAAAATTATAATTTAAAAAATCGGAGGTATTTACAAATAAATAAAACAGAAAATCTAGCTCATCTAATTAGGTTTCTCCATTCGTTTCACTTTTCTCGTTCTATTTTAAAGCCTACCATTAAAACAGTTCTAAAAGCCAGATAGCTTATACTGTGGTGTCAAAAGTGATTCAGTAATGCCAAATTTAATTAAATCAACACATCTTACCTAAATTCTGATTGGTATGAGATTTAATAAAAGGTGTCATAATTTAAAGCATAATAGTACATAATGCGTAAATACTGGATAAGGGATTTTTTTCTCCCTCGAAGCGTATCAGGATCAAAATAGAAGATCTTTAACTGCATTTATAACACAAATGTTTTTTATATATAAACAATTGTTTTAAATGTAATATGACAGCTAGAGCTACTGTGTTACACGTGGAGATAAAATGATAATTATAATACAATGTAATAACTGCATGCTAGTTTCTTTTCTACGAAAAGCCAGGACGTATCAATAAACTGATGACTTCCTTAAATACGAAAATACTGAAAAATGCTGATCTCTGTTTTGTATTAAATTGTCAATTATTTAAAACGGTGAATGATAATTTGCACGCTTTGTCTAAAATAATTTTAGCCATACCTTGTAGTTTTCAAAATCCATATTTTTTTGTTAATTGTTAGACTGTCACAATTGACTGCTTCCACATATAATAAAATTAAAGCATTCATTCAAGTCATAAGTTATAGATCACTATGGAAACCAATCAGTATGTGGTATATTAATGATAATCAGTTTTGACCAGTTCTTAATGACTATCACTAATTAATAGATTGATTTCCTGTTTGTTTCATCCCTCTCATGTACCCCTTCGGGGCCTTATGGTAATTTCCTGTTTTATCCGTTTGATGTATGCCTTCAGGGTCTTATGATATTTGGAAGATGTACATTATTGTTATTTGAGTGTTAACTGACTAAGGGATTAATAGAGCTCCTCCATAGAAAAAAAACCTTAATCAATACAAATATAGTTCATTTGAAATTTTAAAATCAATTCACCAAACTAATTTTTGGCTGGAAGGACATTTCTTCAAAAAAAAAGAATAAATAAATAAAATAAATAAATATAAAATAAAAAAAATGACTGCAATAAGATTACATATATAATAAGTTTTTAACTTTATTTAAATGACTTTCATACTTAATTATAGCATTTTACATAAACTAAATGAAATATATTGCACAAAGTATATTTCAGGAAATGGCAACAATATAAAATATTTTATTTCAGAGCATTAAAACATTTAGGAAATCAGCTTATTTTAAAAAGACATAAAAAAATCAGAAAATTGATTTACTTATTTATTTTATCTGTTCTTTCTTGAGAAAACAAACAAACAAAACTCTTTTTCAAGACACTTGAAAGATTCTCTGAAAGATGAAATAAACAACAGCTACGATTTTAAGCAAAGAAGTTGAATAAAAAAAATGTAATGTTCTCAGATATTTAGTTTATTTTAATATGTAATATAATGCAAACAGAGAAAATGTTGAATAAGTTAATCATGACTGATCCGTAGCGCCAAAGAGCTGACAATACATAATCTGTCACTTTTTCCAGACCGTTTTAAAATGCCACAAAATCAATTATCACAAAAAATACCTACTTTTTTTTTTGAAAAATGTATAGATTGTACCATTGGGTAAGCATATAATAACAAGAGATCACAGAGTGATCTTGGCGCCCACCAATGTGCCATTTTTGAGTGTTCCAAATTTCAAGACTTACTGACTAGCTCAAGGTCAAATTTCATTTCCATACACAACTGTGCATGTGGTCCAAATTCGAAAGCTGTAGCTTGAGAAATGTGAAAGTAGGTCACTAGGTCAATGTCAAGGACAAAGTTTGTTTTGGTACACAATCCTATGCATGTGGTCTAAATTTGAAGCCTGTAGCTACAGAAATGTGAAAGTAGGTCACTAGGTCAATCTTAAGGTCAAAGTTCATTTCGGTACACAAAACTATGCAAGTGGTCCAAATCTGAAGGCTGTAGCTTGAGAAATGTAAAAGTAGGTCACTAGGTCAAAATCAAGATCAAATTCTATTTCGGAATACAAAACTATGCATGTGGTCCAAATTTGAAGCCTGTACCTTCAAAAATGTGAAAATAGGTCACTAGGTCAATGTAAAGGTCAAAGTTCATTTCGGTGCACAAAACTATGCATGTGGTCCAAATTTGAAGGCTGTAGCTTGAGAAATGTAAAAGTAGGTCACTAGGTCAAAATCAAGGTCAAATTTTATTTTGGATTACAAAACTATGCATGTGGTCCAAATTTGAAGCCTGTACCTTCAAAAATGTGAAAGTAGGTCACTAGGTCAATGTGAAGGTCAAAGTTTTTTTCTGTACATAAAACTATGCATGTGGTCCAAATTTGAAGGCTGTAGCTTGAGAAATGTGAAAGTAGGTCACTAGGTCAAAATCAATGTCAAATTTCATTTTGAAACACGGAACTATGCATATGGTCCAACTTTGACGCCTGTACCTTCAAAAATATGAAAGTAGGTCACTAGGTCAAAATCGAGGTCAAAGTTTTTTCCAGTGCACAAAACTATGCATGTGGTCCAAATTTGAAGGCTGTAGCTACAGAAATGTGAAAGTAGGTCACTAGGTCAAAATCAAGGTCAACTCATGTCAAGGTTCATCTTGCCACTCAAAAATATACATGTGGTCCAAATTTGAAGGCTGTAGCTACAGAAATGTGAAAGTAGGTCACTAGGTCAAAATCAAGTTCAACTCATGTCAAGGTTCATCTTGCCACTCAAAAATATATATGTGGTCCAAATTTGAATGTTGTAGTTATTGACAAGAACATTTTAAAAGCTTTTCCCTATATAAGTCTATATGAACCATGTGACCACCGGGGCGTGGCCATTTTTGACCCTAGGGGGATAATTTGAACTAACTTGGTAGAGAACTACTAGATGATGCTACATTACAAGTATCAAAGCCCTAGGCTTTGTGGTTTGGACAAGAAGTTTTTTCAAAGTTTTTCCTTATATGTCTATGTAAACCACATATGACCCCCAGGGCGGGGCCATATTTGACCCTAGGGGTATAATTTGAACAATCTTAGTTGAAGACCACTAGATGATGTCACATACAAAATATCAAAGCCCTAGGCCCTGTGGTTTTGGACAAGAGGTTATTCAAAGTTTTTCCCTATATAAGTCTATATAAACCATGTGACCCCCAGGGTGGGGCCATATTTGACCCTAGAGAAATAATTTGAATCATCTTGGTAGAGGACCACTAGATGATGCTTCAAACCAAATATCAAAGCCCTAGGCTCTATGGTTTTGGACAAGAAGGTTTTCAAAGCTTTTCCCTATATAAATCTATGTAAAATATAGAAATAAACAAAGGGCCATAACTCACTCATAAATTGTTGAACCAGTCTGATTTTCAGGGGGACACAACTAGGGTACCAATACATCATTCTGACAAAGTTTGGTCAAAATCCCCCCAGTAGTTTCTGAGGAGATGCGATAACGAGAAATTGTTAACGGACGGACGGACGGACGGAATGACGGACGGACGGACGGGCCACGGACGCAGAGTGATTTTAATAGCCCACCATCTGATGATGGTGGGCTAAAAAAGATGACTCTTGATTTGTTTTATTTGAAAATAAAAACATTACAACCCACACCGCTAGTTTATTCGCTACGAATTGCGAGGTCCTGCTTTCACCTCCAAGGTAATTTGCATAATCGACTGCTCCGGATGTGACGTCATGCCGACCTGATCAATTCGAAACAACGCATGAAGAATTGACCCTAAAAGTAAAACTTAAAAGGAAAAATCCACAAATACTGAAGAAGAACTGAATGTGCCCGGTTTTTCATTGCAAATGACTCAGTTCATCTCACAGTATGTCAAATAAGCAGCACCTTATTTCATATTTATTAAGTAAATCTTTTTTCTACTGCACCATGTCTACAATTTAGTAGAATAATTTTCTAGAAAATTACAAAAAACAAGAGGGCCAAGATGGCCCTAGGTCGCTCACCTAAGAAACACACCATAACAGTGTAAAACATGTTTGACCTAGTGATTTCATGGAAACAAATATTCTGACCAATTTTCATTAAGACTGGACCAAAAAATTGGTCTCTTGCGATAAAACAAGCATTTTCTTAGATATGACCTAGTTTTTGACCCTAGATGACCCATGTTCAAACTCGACCTAGACTTCATCAAGGCAATCATTCTGACCAAACTTTATGAAGATCAATTGAAAAATACAGCCTCTATCACATACACAAGTTTTTTCTTTGATTTGACCAAGTGACCTAGTTTTTGACCTCAGATGACCCATATTCAAATTCGACCTAGATTTCATCAAGGCAATCATCCTGACCAAATTTCATAAAAATCAATTGAAAAAAACAGTCTCTATCGCATACACAAGATTTTTCTTTAATTTGACCTAGTGACCTAGTTTTTTGACCTCAGATAACCCATATTCAAACTCGACCTAGATTTCATCAAGGCAATCACTCTGACAAAATTTCATGAAGATCAATTGAAAAATACATCCTCTATTGCATACACAATGTTTTTCTTCGATTTGACCTAGTGACCTAGTTTTTGACCCAGATGACCCATTTTCGAACTCGTCCTATATTTTATCAAGGTAATCATTCTGGCTAAATTTCATGAAGATCAGTTGAAAAATACAGCCTCTATTGCATACACAAGGTTTTTCTTTGATTTGACCTAGTGACCTAGTTTTTCACCCGAGATGACCCGTTTTCGAACTTGGTCTAAATTTCATCAAGGTAATCATTCTGACTAAAATTCATGAAGATCAATTGAAAAATACAGCCTCTAATCGCATACACAAGGTTTTTTCCTTGATCTGACCTAGTGACCTAGTTTTTGACCCCAGATGACCCATTTTCGAACTCGCCTAGATTTTATCAAGGTAATCATTCTGACCAAAATTCATGAAGATCAATTGAAAAATACCACCTCTATCGCATACACAAGGTTTTTCTTTGATTTGGCCTAGTGACCTAGTTTTTGACCCGAGATGACCCATTTTCGAACTCGGCCTAGATTTCATCAAGGCAATCATTCTGACCAATACTCATGAAAATCAATTGAAAAGTACAGCCTCTAGCGCATACACAAGGTTTTTCTTTGATTTGACCTAGTGACCTAGTTTTTGACCCGAGATGACCCATTTTCGAACTCGGCCTAGATTTCATCAAGGTTATCATTCTGACCAATATTCATGAAGATCAATTGAAAAATACAGCCTCTAGCGCATACACAAGGTTTTTCTTTGATTTGACCTAGTGACCTAGTTTTTCACCTGAGATGACCCATTTTCGGATTCAGCCTAGATTTCATCAAGGTTATCATTCTGACCAATATTCATGAAGATTAATTGAAAAATACAGCCTCTATCGCATACACAAGGTTTTTCTTTGATTTGACCTAGTGACCTAGTTTTTGACCCAAGATGACCCATTTTCGAACTCGGCCTAGATTTCATCAAGGCAATCATTCTGACCAATATTCATGAAGATCAATTGAAAAATACAGCCTCTATCGCATACACAAGTTTTTCTTTGATTTGACCTAGTGACCTAGTTTTTTCACCCGAGATGACCCATTTTCGAACTCAGCCTAGATTTCATCAAGGTTATCATTCTGACCAATATTCATGAAGATGAATTGAAAAATTCAGCCTCTATCGCATACACAAGGTTTTTCTTTGATTTGACCTAGTGACCTAGTTTTTCACCCGAGATGACCCATTTTCGAACTCAGCCTAGATTTCATCAAGGTTATCATTCTGACCAATATTCATGAAGATGAATTGAAAAATTCAGCCTCTATCGCATACACAAGGTTTTTTCTTTGATTTGACCTAGTGACCTAGTTTTTGACCCGAGATGACCCATTTTCGAACTCGGCCTAGATTTCATCAAGGTTATCATTCTGACCAATTTCATGAAGATTAATTGAAAAATACAGCCTCTATCGCATTACACAAGCTAAATGTTGACAGACAGACGACAGACAGACGACAGACGGACGACAGACGACGGACGCCGGACATTGAGCGATCAGAAAAACTCACCTGAGCATTGCTCAGGTGAGCTAAAAAAGGAAACTTACGTTCAACAGTAGGTTTCTTTGAGAAGAAAGACATTGTGAAATTTGTGTCAGAGCTATGGTATAAAATGTCTAGACTAATCTAGCAGTAAATACAGACGACTATACTGAATAAGTTAGCAAAAATCAAATAAATTTGTTTATCTCATATGATTTTTACAAATCCGGAAGCGATTACTCAAGCAAACAAAGCGCTTGGTATTTCGCAAGCGTTTTCGAGTTTTTGATTAAAAAGGGAAATAACTCGAAAATGGAAACAAAAAAGTTCGTAACACATAAATTTTAGGGATGTTACAGTTGTTTGAAATACCAGAATGACATTTTTTGTTACAAAGAAACAAATATTTTAATTTGAAATAACTAATACACCATTTGTGACTTCAAAAGTGTTATGATTTAACAAAGGTAAAAACACTGAACTACCTAATAATCGGATGTAGAAGAAGCCGGATAGGCTTTCAGAATTTCTTTTTGATATGAAAACTGCCTTTAGAAAGTCTCAAACAAACCCTGAAATATTCAAGTCCAAATATAATGAAATCAAGTCAACTTACAAGGACTATTTTGCAATTCACACGCTAGCAAGACATTTCAACCCCAAGACATTTCAACCCCAAAAGACAATTCGACCCCAAGACATTTCAACCCCAACTCCTTGGACATTTCGACCCCATTTAATGATATGCCTAAAAACATCTAAGAATGCCGTCATTATTATAATTAAGCTTGAATATATAGATAACTGAGCAATTTCAAAATGTAATAACGCTTAATTAGCAATTAAAATGTTAAAATACGGTTAATATACTTATTTCTGTGAAAATAAGGATTTTTTTATGAAAATGAGCTATATTTGTCTATTAATTTCTTTATTTTCTAAAATTCTTTTTCTAATTTGTTAAAGACTATATTAGTACCTGCCTTCATATGAAAATGAGTGATTTTTATCTAACAATAATGAAATAATCATCATTTATATATATTTTTTATTAATGAAAATAACGGGATTTGTGTATCAGCCGCGTTTATTACGTAATTAATTTAAGAACAAATCGCTCTGATTATCTATCTTAAAATAACCTTCATATAACATATTTTCATACTTGGTGCTTATTTATATTTTCAAATCATCTGAAAGACTATTTTAGTACACAGCTATATTAAAACAAAACATAAAAAGATTTTTAAATCATGGGCCGGTTTCGCTGATATTAATTATGAAAATAACTTTAATAAAGTCACATCTTTAAAACCTCTTTATTTATTTATTTCAGCCAAATATAAATAATTAAAATGTAACTCAAAGAAGTTTAAGATGTCACCACCTTCATTACATTGATATTTAAAATCATAATCAGAAAAACGTGATCTTTTGATTGGATTATCTCACCTTCATTAATTGTTTGTTGATATACAGCATTTGTATATTTATCTGCAGTGCGCATTGCAATTAACAATCAATTAAGCGATTGTGGTGACAGCGTATATTTATAGACATGTGTTAACATTATCATTAATTTCGGCGAAAATGTAAAGAAAACAATAGAAAATTAAACAACACATTGCTTATTTTCGCATTTAATGTTATTTTCGTAAGCGATTTTGATGCACACATAAAGTATTTGCTTTACAGAATACAGAATATGATTTTTGTTATTTACAAACTGCTCTTTTCTTTTCTATGAATGACATTCCTTCCAGTTGAAAAATATCAAACACGAAATCCCCGTTACTGCAAAATATAAGAATAATGAGTACTGTTCTGTTAAAAACGGGAAAAAATTATCATATTTCATATCTGTAAGGAAAATGTGGCAGCCATATTACTTTTTTCTATATAAAGTATTTTAGCAAATACAAGTGATTTTTAAA
>NW_026460695.1:0-3114 GCF_021730395.1 Mercenaria mercenaria | reverse complement strand
TGCTTCATACCAATATCAAAGCCCTAGGCTCTGTGGTTTTGGGACAAGAAGGTTTTCAAAGTTTTTCCCTATATAAATCTATATAAATTATAGAAATAAACAAAGGGCCATAACTCACTCATAAATTGTTGAACCAGTCTGATTTTCAGGGGGACACAACTAGGGTACCAATACATCATTCTGACAAAGTTTGGTCAAAATCCCCCTAGTAGTTTCTGAGGAGATGCGATAACGAGAAATTGTTAACGGACGGACGGACAGACCACGGACGCAGAGTGATTTTAATAGCCCACCATCTGATGATGGTGGGCTAAAAATGAAGATTCTTATTGTCTCTACAAAAAAAATCATTGCCTGATTTTTTTTCTGCATAGAGATCAAAAATGTATAGGTTCAATGGTTCATACATTTCTATGCTCCCCCTTCGAAGAAAGAGGGGTATATTGTTTTGCAGATGTCGGCCAGTCGGTTGGTAGGTCTGTCGGTATGTAGACCAATCCGTTTCCGGATGATAACTCAAGAACACTTGCGCATAGGATCATGAAAGCTGATAGGGAGGTTGGTCATAACCAGCAGATGACCCCTATTGATTTTGCTATCAGTAGATCAAAGGTCAAGGTCACAGTGACCCGGAACAGATAAACAGTTTCCGGATAACTCAAGAACGCTTGGGCCTAGGATCATGAAAGTTGATAGGGATATTAGTTATGAGCAGCAGATGACCCCTATTGATTTTGAGATCAGTAGGTCAAAGGTCAAGGTCACAGTGACCCGGAACAGTTAAATGGTTTCCGGATGATAACTCAAGAATGCTTGGGCCTAGGATCATGAAAGTTGATAGAGATGTTAGTTATGAGCAGCAGATGACCCCTATTGATTTTGAGGTCAGTAGATAAAAGGTCAAGGTCACAGTGACCTGGAACAATGAAATGATTTCCTCAAGGCAATCATTCCAACCAAATTTCATGAAGATAAATTGAAAAATACAGCCTCTATCACATACACAATGTTTTTCTTTGATTTAAGGTAGTGACCTAGTTTTTGACCCTAGATGACACATTTACTATTTCGGCCTAGATTTCATCAAGGTTACCATTCTGACAAAATTTCATGAAGACCAGTTGAAAAATACAGCCTCTATTGCATACATAAGGTTTTTCTTTGATTTGACCTAGTGACCTAGTTTTTGACCCCAGATGACCCATTTTCAAACTCAGCCTAGATTTCATCAAGGTAATCATTCTGACAAAATTTCATGAAGATCAATTGAAAAATGCAGCCTCTATCGCATACACAAGGTTTTTCTTTGATTTGACCTAGTGACCTAGTTTTTGATCCCAGATGAGTCATTTTCAAACTCGGCCTAGATTTCATCAAGGTTATCATTCTGACAAAATTTCATGAAGATCAGTTAAAAAATACAGCCTGTATTGCATACACAAGCTAAATGTTGACAGACGACAGACAACAGACAGACAGACGCCGGACATCGAGCGATCACAAAAACACCTGAGCATTGCTCATGTGACTTAAAAAAAGACGGGCATCATCGAAGTATGTTGGTTCATATTTATTTCAAGTTTCATGAAATTCTACCAGCTTGTTACTGAGAAATGGCTGCAGACGTGGATTTTTCATTAAATCAAGGGCAATAACTCTAAGGGAAATTGACCAATCCAAAAAAAAACTTGAAGGGCATCATCGCAGTATGTTGGTTCATATTTTTTTCAAGTTTCATGAAATTCTACCTGCTAGTTACTGAGAAATGGCTGCGGACGGACAGATGCATGGACGGACAATGCCATTTCAATACCCCCCTCCCAATTTCATAGGCAGGGGATAATAAAACAAACATTTCATATCAACAGGCGCAATTAAATTTTATTAACCTGTACACTGATTTGTGCAACATGATTGGCTTTATGTTGTATGGTTGCTAAGGAAGGAATAAGTGTTATGTAATATTTCAACTTTTACTGTTCTAAATTATAATGCAAGACATAGCAAAAAATAATACTATATCTTTATAAATCAAGACATTTTCTTCTTTTATCCAAAGTCTGTTTTAGGTATTATTAGTATAAAGTAAAGTTAAAAATCAAGACTTGATTATCTATTGTTTCTTTATTATTAACAAACATTTACTTAGACCACTGAAAATTTGGGCGAGTTAGAACAAAATGAAAGGGGAATCTTGTCCACTTCATAAAATTACATATGAAGAAGGTTGTTCCTTGTACCCATACCATACATCAATATTTGGGAACAATCAGTTCTGTATATACACCATATTAATTACACTATTTCGTAGTTACTGTATGATTAAAGAATAATCACAAAATGTATTTCTAAAGATAGATCTTGGTTTCCATTATTTTCTGCCATTCTCCGTACAAAACTGACAGTTTCGGAATATGGATGTACTGCAGAGGTTAGTCAAAATAATTTGACGGTCAGATTGTTTTATATCTGTGACGGGCAATCTAACCGTCAAAACTTCGAAGGACCAAAATAATGGAGGATAAATCACAGTACACAGTCATGTTAAGTTATTGGTTATATTGCTTGCGCATATTCGCCATGTAGACACGGTAAACGTTTATTGTGTACAGTGCAAACATAGGTTTAAATCACCAGAAAATTCGTAATTTTGGAAATTATTCAATAACTTTTACATAAATCATTGAGGATCCCCTTTTCATACATGTATGTAAGTTTTATTTGAATTTATGGCCAATTCGTAAAGCGTCAGCAGTGATGAAACTTTCACTGGAAATTTCCTGCACTATTTTGGTCTTTTCAAAAAGTAGAAATATTGAGAAATATGTCAGATGAAAATGAATTTAATGATTATAGATCAAGGACCTAAACATGACATGCAAATTATCGTTCACTGCTTAAAATAATTGATAAATTACAAAACAGTGGTATTTTCGTTAGATTCTAGATGTAAAAGTTTAAGCCACTATTTTATTAATATGTCCTGATCTGGCCCTTCGTGAATTATCGCTAGCACGCAGTTATGATAACATGGTGGATGTCATATTACATTTAAATAGTTGTTACATAAAAAAAATCACTAGATATTATGAATACAGTTATACCATTGTGATC
>NW_026460694.1:0-2123 GCF_021730395.1 Mercenaria mercenaria | reverse complement strand
AATCGGTTGGCTTGTCCGATTATGCCGATTAATCGGTTGGCAAATCTAACCGATTTGCCCATCGCTATGAATAACAAATAGTATTTGCAAGATAGTACTTTATACAAGTGTGCAGATTCAGGTAGTATAGTCTTCACTAATGACCTTATTCGATCTCAGCTTAACATTTTGATGTCAGTCAGTGACATATGCTTGAAGTCATAAATTATAGTGAATAATATGGGTTTTGAAATTTGTTCCACTACTTTTTCAAATATATTTTCTCAACTGACACTCTAGATGGTCGCAAATATAACTAGATAACACTGTTCAAATTGTCAGTTCCAGTTCTTTTATCACAATTTCGATGACTTTTTTTGCCAGCAAATACAAGAGGAATTCAGAATATATGGAGACTGTTCATACTAAATATTATAGAAAAACCTGCATTTAACCAGAGTGCTTACATCAGTCCCTCTAAATATTCACCCTTAACGGAAACGCACTAATTCATTTGAGATATCCATGACCTGAAAGTCGCAGACTACTCTGCCCTTCTTGGTATACTACGCCGGCAACAATACATTGCGCTACCAAGAGTGCGAATAAGGTGGGGAATGCGGAAATTGCTTGACCTGTTAGTCCTTAAAATACTGCTGTACAATATTGTCGTGTCAAGATGCATTTTCATGAATAATGCCCCGTTAACAAGTTCACGGGATGCATCTAACCGATTCTAGAATATTGTCCTTAAACAATTTCCAGTAATAGATATGCCGGTTGCACTTTGTATTTGCACAACAATGCCTTTGGAATTGAAGAATATTTTGAAAAGAACCAGTTTGCAACTTTGAGTTATTTTTGCTAGAATTGGTCGTTCTTGCACTTTCCTAAGCCACAGTTGGTTGTTAATTCGCCTTTAAGATTCAAAATAATATACCCATTTAACCTCCTTCCAGATTTTAAGAAGTTATTTTTTGCAAGATTACACCCTTTTGACTTTTTGTTCTTTGGTCAAGAGATTGGGTTTCCAACTTTTATAATTTCAAGTGCTTAGACAGAACTTCATGAATACATCCCACTGAAATGCCCACTGATGCAGCTATTTAGGAAATTGTGTATCTCGTGTCTTCTGCGTCAATGGCTTCTACAACAGCAGTGTTAAGAGAGGATGCTGACGTTTTAGGGCGCCCTTCACAAAGTAGATTTTGGCCTCACGATTCTGCCATATTGAAAACCTTAATCCACCTATAAACAGTGACTTTGAATGAGGATGAATAACCGTAAAACATGTTTGAATTCTTGCTGAATCTCCTGCGTTAGTATATTCAGAAAACAACACATCACTATGTAGGGCCCAATATTCTTTCTACCTGGAGCCTTCGAGCTTACGATAAAATAACATCTGTGCATACGAGTATGGTGTGTTAAAACGTTTGTAACTTAGCTATAACAAACCAACTGTGGTTAAATTTTCAATGTAGATGGATATATAATCCCTTAGTGGTCCATGAACGCGCGTTTACCTGTAACAGTTTCTGTGGAAGCCCGTTTGTCTCATAATTTTACGAATTCCACTCGTATAAGAAGTTTAATGGCGTTTCTTTCTAGTTGAACGTTATTTGCTCTTAAAACTGCAGTATATTCCTCTGTTTTGTTTTAATTGTAAGACTTGCTACGGGATCAATTTTAATACTACTGCATAAAGTAGAAGTTCACTGTGAGAATATCTGGCTGCTTGTTAAGTGTTCGGAGGAAGCAATATTGTGTACTCTACCCCACCTCCCCCTCCCCACGCCACCCCCCCCCCTTCACACACACACCTCACACACACACACACACTAAGTCTACATGTCTACATACGCCAATGAAATAGAAAATATAGATCTGGAATTCAAAATATACATGCAGATAGTTATATATAATGATCACAAACAATTTTAAAAGTATATTTTGGATAAAAAACTGAATTGAATCAAAACCTGGTAACGTCAAACTACTGACGAACCTTTGCGTCATGATACTTCTTATCTAATTGAAGAAAAGTGTCATTATCTTAAAACTTGATTTGATAATTTCCTTCTTAATTAAGTATAATGTTAAAAATGTTTTTTCAACGAAGTTGATTACTCAACATATTTGAG
>NW_026460693.1:0-6669 GCF_021730395.1 Mercenaria mercenaria | reverse complement strand
CATGAAGATATCTGACTTCTTCACTGCGTATTACTCACTACCCCCTTTTTTTTCGTTTTTCTTGTAGCAAATGCTTTGATCGATATTTTGTTGAAAATAGGTCTTTCTAGAAACTGTATCAAATTGGATCTGAAGTCGCCATATGACCTATGATGTGTCGGTGCAACGTCAAATAAAAAAATAAAATAAAAAAAAAAACTGGATCTGAAGTAGCAGAATTCTATATGAAACAAAGAGCAATTTCATTTATTGGTATTTTCTTGCAAAGAATCTGACTATTTATAAACATAACAATTTGATTTCATCTCATTTTGTTATATTTTAATTTCAGCGGTTGCATATTTTTGATAAAATCAGATATCAGTTTTTAATAAGTTTGGTGTATAAAAGGCCACTTTCAGTGTTTTGAGATTTTTAATTATTTGACTTTTGGAGGTTATTGTTGTAAACAAGTTTTAACAACAGTATAATGTTACAATACAACCTCCTCCAATATTCACGGCTTTTATCCATAGGACGACCGACATATTTTTATTTTAAAACAATCTCGCCAGATATACATACGTCTTTGACAGCGCAAGAAATGACGTCAGACGACCTTCAGCTTTTCGCGGAAGCAGTGAAAATGAAAGTACATAGGTTAAACTCGGAAAAGAAAGTCGCATTTGTCTTGCGCAGGGGCTACTACGCCGTCTAAATGTATCAGCGTGGACTTCTTTTTTATTTGCTAATATGGGGTCAATGTTCATTTTCTTCTATCGATTTGAAAATACCCGGGCTTTTGTAAGACATGCCAGCTTTTCATCTACGAAAAAATGTTTGCACTCGGAAATAACACAAACTTCATCAAATCATTCCAAAGATCTTTTCTGATATTGTCTAAAAGTGTTAGCATATACCTCTGATGTCAGATACTTTATATTTTGAGCGCTGCATACCTACATATTTCAGAAATATCCTAAAATAAATGAGCCGCACCATGAGAAAACCAACACAGTGGCTTTTCGACCAGCATGGAGCATTCGCGCAGTCTGGTCAGGATCCATGCTGTTCACTAATGGTTTCTCTCATTGCAATAGGCTTTAAAATCGAACAGCGTGGATCCTGACCAGACTGCGCGGATGTGCAGGCTGGTCCGGATCCATGCTGCTCGCAAAGCCACTATGTTGATTTTCTCATGGCACGGCTCTTATATCACGTGGCGGAGCTGATCTTTTTAAATAAAAAATAAACATTTCACGCGATATCTAGTACTTTAAAATCAGTAAGAATTAATATACATACACTTGGAACGTATATTAAGGGAAATTTCCTGTTGATTCTATGGAAGCGTTAAATAGCCTTCAGACGGTAATACGTTTTATAAGGCCGCCTGGGATATACCAAATTAATGATATTTTCATAGATCACTTTATGTTTTTAAAATGATATAGACTAGCCACTAGACTGATGATAGATATATTTCTACATTCCCCTTTTTTCGAATTTAATTCCATAAAGACAAAAGCCAGTCTGTTTGAGAGATTTTACAGAGGATATTGAACATAGGATATTCACTACATTGTCAAAAAATGCAAAAAGATATCATAGCCTATGAGCTTGTCTAAAAATGATACTGAATATAACATTCAGCGGGACGGAATTGATAAATTGTTTGTATGATAAATAAAGGCCAAGGTTTCATAATGAAAAGCTGACGACCGCTTTGCACTTGACTAGAATCCACTTTTCCATACTCAAAAGTCAAGTTAAACATTCTACACAGATTGAGAAGGTACAGCTACAGTAAACAACAATTAAGTTAATATTTTTTAAGGTTCTTTGCTGGAGGATTAACTTAAAAGGTTGCATAAAACAAAACCTATGTGTTGTTTATGCTCATGACGTATACATAATACACATTGAAGGAACCACATATACACTGCGAGGCTAGTACTATCTACGGTAGCACAGATGTGGCATAGATGTTTTATTACCTGTTTATGTTTTTATTTGTTTCGTGCTCACATGCCATCTAATACCTGCGTGTAATGATATAAAGATAGCATCTGCGCACGTATTAAGCAATATGTTCGCAGGTAATAGCTGGTAAGTGCTTACACAATAGTAAGTCAAAACACCGGTACTTTCCAACATGGCGAGTGATACATTTTTACATGTGCGAGGATATATGAGCCGCGTCATGAGAAAACCAACTTAGTGGCTTTGCGAACAGCATGGATCCAGACCAGCCTGCGCATACTCGCAGTCTGGTCAGGATCCATGTTGTTCGCTTACGGTTTCTCTTATTGCTATAGGGTTTGAAACCGAACAGCATAGACTCTGGCACAGACTGTATGGATGCGCAAGCTGGTCTGGATCCATACTGGTCGCAAAGCCACTATGTTGGTATTCTCATGGCGCGGCTCATATATATTATATATTGATATGTGCGCAGCTATTTCAATACAAGTATGTGCGCGTTTATGATCTAATACGTCCGCCCGAAATAATTATTATGTGCTCACGTATTTGTATGAAATACAATAATATTTATTTCTCCTCGGGTAACATTCTGCCCTCGGGTTGACAATATCAATGTCAAACACGTACGCTGCCATATGGTATTTATATTATGTGACCTCTGTGCCACCGTAACAATCACTATATTCCCCGATATTTAAGATTAGTACTGTTATTTTAGGAAACGAAAAACGGCATAACACCTCTAAATTTTATCACCTCCATTTTCGGATTGATGAATGTTTATTTCAAAAAAGTATTCACTAACAGAGCAGACAGCCTAAACCGCACCCACTTCTTATATGTGAGGTCGTGGGTTCAACCGCTTATTTATGAAACTTCATACTAAGAAAATATTCTAAACGGTCTAGTAAAACATGGCATTTATTCTACAATTAATGAAAAAGCACTTATTGAATGGTACGTTAATTACATACAGATTGTAGGCTTTCTGCATCATTAGTACAAAACACATTTTATAACATGTAACGGACATATAGTAAATGAAAGAAAATAGCATAGATAAATGGTTCGGAATATTTAAACTCGATATTAAAATACAAAATATGGTACGAAAGTCTAGTGTTTTTAATCATCAAAGTAGTATGATTGTTCGTAATTGACAGAATAATGCCTTTAGGATTTTGACCTCAAATACCACTGAGCTGCCGAGCGTACCGATCGCGTCAAAGCAGAAACTAATTCTTACATAAACAAATTATTAATTTTTAGTAGTTGCGTTGCTCAGAGGTGTCTTTCATGCCTTTTTAACATTTGAGGAACCAAACATTTTTTTCTTTGAAAATGCCGCTTAAACACTATCAACTTGAAAATAACGCCGAAATGCAGTTGATTCTTTGGTAAAACATTCAATGTGTTACTTTCAATTTCACTTTACAGCAAACTCGTAGCTATTAAAATTTCTTATACCCCCACCCACCCAGTATGTATCTTTTTATGTACGGTTGCTTAAGAAGAGATAAGTGCGTTATCCTGTTTACTTCAAGTAAGCTGAAACATTCTCTTAAAATGTTTATTTTAGTAACTGCATTCTGACTTGATTTAAGTTTTTTAATCCTAGTATTAAAACAGTTATGATCTCGTAAGTTTTTAACAGTTAAAGTTACAGTATTAATTTTTCAAATTCTTATCAAAACTGGGTGGGGCATTTCTCAGGTCTTATCATTATATCGTCCTTTCTGCTGATTTAATTTCTATAATGGTTCTTGACTGGTCAAATTACGGAGGAGAATTTTTCCAGAAGGTGCGGTATGTTTAGGTTGTTGGAGGATGGTCATTATGTTTTGAATTCGAGTTTATTTTGTTAATAATGTCATTATATTGAAAATTATTGATTTCTTCGCATCGTATTTTTAACAATTATATGAAGAATACTAGTACATTTGATGGAGATATATTAGGCATTTCAAATAAGAAAGGAAGTACTTAATAATGATTTAAGTCTTTGACACTAGCATTATGACAGAGGCAGATCGGGTTAGATTTGGATATGTTTTTCTTTGTGAACTTCAATTTAAAAGGAGAGTTTCCTCTAATCTCCTGCATTATTTAAATTTTTGGATTAAAAAAGTCCCGCGGTGCATATTTGTCAGGTCAAATATATCGTATATGCTTCAGTAAGTTTTATGACCCCGTCTTATTATGTGACATCGTTGAGATCGCAATGCTACGGTCATAATCAGCAAAGCGGCCTGTGTTTAATCGTGTCGGTGGCATTGTAATTATACAGTGTATAATATTTTCGCTGAGTAGAAACCCAGATGTTACTTTATGATGGAATATTAGTATTAAAATAAAAAACTGATGTTTTGTTCTGTCAAAATGTCACAATATTTATTTTTTATTTATTTTCTAACCTCCCACGGGATTGTGCTCCCATTTAAAACAATGGGAGGTTTTCACCCGTGGGGTTTACGATTATTTTTTATTTCGCACAGTAATACATCTTTAAGTTAAATTTGAGTTGATATTGATAAAATTATAATTAATTAGCAAAAAGTGAAACATTAAATGCAATTTCAAAAATTCATCGAGTCGCCAGTGGGGGGTTCCCTCCCATAACGAAAATGGGAGTTTTTTTTCAAAAGTCGTTTTTCAACGCGAAATCATGTCACAACAGTTTTTTATTGTATAAATTATTAATTTGAGTTAAAATATTTTGATTTGAAAATTTTAGAAAAAAACCACGGTTTTTTTCTCCCGTAATTGGTAAAGTGGGAGAAATCCACCCGTGGGACCTCCCATGGGTTAGCAAAAACCCCATGGGAGGAAAAAATACTCCCATGGGAGGACCAACTTTGAAAACCTCCCATGGATTCATTCTTTAACACATAAAGAAGAAAACGACCAATTATTACTCTATGGGATTAGAACTATCGTTTAATGTCAAAAAATCAGAGAAAAGTCAAAGGCAAAAGGTAGCTGAGTTTGCGAAAATTCCGGATTTGCAAACTAAATCCGGAGACTGTTCATAGAAAAGTAAAAATAAAAAAAAACACGTTGTGTTTATTATGCATTTCAGAGCATGTATTCAAACTTTTGTTTTAATGTAACAATAGGGATAAATCACAAGTATTATTATCAATTAGAGGTAGTACTTTTTTTCAAATAACAGGTTTGAGCTTAAAAATTTTGAAATAAAGGCGAATGTCCATATTTTGCTCAAAATAGACAATATTTTACCAGAAGCGTGTAGCTTTGAACATTTTAAGATTTCTATATGAAGAAAAATTTGTGATCAAAGAAATGTAACTCTTACTAAACCAGGAAAAAAAGAAACATCAAAAGGATATAATATGTTGAATATTTTCTATATAGTGTATTCCATGTTACATTCAACAGTTATCTGGATTGCTAAATACTGATCCATTCTACTGTTCGCTAAAATATGGAACATCTAGAACAGTCTTATAACCTGCAAATAATTGCTGTAACAAAATGCAAATATTTAAGACCTAACTGCGACTCGAACCCAGGACCTCTCATACAAGAGGCAGACACTCTACCGCTTCTCTATAACAGCAGCAGCTATACACAAAACAAAAACCGGAAAAGTGGACAATTACGTAAAACTGCCGTTCCAAGCATATTCTTCCATATCAAAGACTAAAAGGTTTAACACGTTTGTTTTGATTTAAGGCTATAGTCATTATCTACGTTTAAAAAAAATGTTTGGCAACTGACAATGGTACTTTTACAATATTATGATACGTATTAGGGTCCGAAATTGGCAAAACTACCCTGTCCCAACTCTGGGTAGCTTACTTTGGTCTACAAACTCTGACAGAAAGATGCTTTTTGTATGCAGTTTTTGCATGTCATTGTATAGGTGACATGTACAAAAACAACGTAGCAAAAATATTTGAGCAGTTTAGAAACATACAAACTTTATTTTAGCGAAATTGTCTTGTCACAGCAATCTCTGTGAACTACGTTTCCATTTTAAGCTGAACATTTAGAAATCAATGGGTATATATATATATGTACTATGATCAGTCTCGAAGACAGTCAAACCATAAAGAAAGGTACAATTAGAAATTATTTAAGTCATATGTCTTGAAATCCCCTGAAGATCGATAGCCCGTTAATTTTACATTATTTTGTGAACTACGTTACCATACATTACTGCTATATGCAATATAAACAAAGGTATGCCTATTTCTCACTAAAAACATATTAGTAAACAATATAATATTAAAGCAAAAAAGTTGCTGTGCATCATGTTTATTAAGTCAGACAACAATAACCTATTTTTTTAACTACGTTACCGAGAACTACGTTACTATCAAATTAACAAAATATCTAATATTCAAATCTAGGACTAATTTCTTGGGGAGCAATACATATGGGGACTGACTACACTACTACGGTGTTCTGTGTAAACAAGAATGGTGCGTCCAAGGTGTGATTTCATCAAATAAAATTAACACAAACTATCATATTTAAACCAGTCGTTGTTTAGTAACAGATCAAGTAAGTTAAACAAATGGTATATATCAGTGTCCTACTTTTTCTTGTGGTAATATGATGACCTTGTGGTGTGTTACTACTACATTAAATGCAAACATAGATATAATACGTGGATAGCATGCTGCAGATGGTAACGTAATTCACAAAATTGTAACGTAGTTCACACAAATTGATTGT
>NW_026460692.1:0-5452 GCF_021730395.1 Mercenaria mercenaria | reverse complement strand
TTCCTTATTTTGGGGATTTGTCTTAACAAACACACTTTCCTCATCAACTAAGTCGGCAGGATTAAGCTGGAAAAAAACATTCATCGGTATATTGATACCAAGTAATAATTTCACTTTAAAATATGTTCAGATATTGTCTCATCAGTATTTATATAATTATTTCAGTAGTCTTAAGAGTGAATGCAGCAAAATTTGTATTAGATAGTATGAAACATGTGCAACAGAAGAATATAAAACATAATTAATTTTGCTCATACCTCATAATCAGGCCGAACGTCTCCATTGACAACATATAAAATATCCTTTATATTCAAAAAACACTCATGTAGAGGCACTGTATCCAACAATTCGAAATTCTTCAATCGAATCGTAGGTCTAAATGTCTGTGCTACTGGAGGAGGATATCGCGCCCTGTGTGACTGCAGTATATGTAAAGCGCATTTGAACTTGTTTATCATAAGCTAACGTTACTGACATATTTGAACTTGTTTATCATGTCATATATAAAATACTTGTACCTGCTGAGTGTATTACTTTTTTGCAAAATGTCTTTACGTCTTAAGCTAATCTTACTGACACATTTGAACTTGTTTATCATGAAAAGGGCGCTATATAAATTTGGTATAATAATAATAAATACCTGGACGACTTTGTGTTTAAAATGAAACAGGCAAAACTACACCTAGGTTATGTTTCGTTGACGAGAGCATTTAATGTCATATATAAAATACTTGTACCTGCTGAGTGTATTACTTTTTTGCAAAATGTCTTTACGTCTTAAGCTAACGTTACTGACATAATGTCCTTTTATCATCACATGTGTTTAAGTTTTATTGAAAACTAAAAAGTTTCCTAAAAATGGCTTAAAGAGACACATACCGTATGATACCAGAAGTCAGTTACATTACTAAATCTTTCACTATCAACTGATGCCACTGTATTCACAAAGGAAGATTTTCCCGACATGTATGGTCCTATCAATAGAATACGAATGTTTTTCCCAGTTTCACTTTGAACATTGTGTTTCTGTATATGTTCCAGAAGCTCTCTGGTGTACTGAAAAGAGGTTGATACAAATATTGGTGGATCTAAGGAATATCCCTGTGATTGTTACTTCTTACGAAGGCAGAGAAGACATACATGACATGTCAAAAGTGTAAATATTTAAAATGATATACTCTCGTTCTTCTTTACAACGATGACAATATTAAGTGTAAAGAAACAAGGTGAGCTAACCAACGTTTTCAGTCATTCTGATTATTTTCGTTAAATATAATGGACGTTTTGAATTAATGTTACAGTCTGCGTTACTATCTATTTACCCTGCAAGAGATATAATGCATTTTCTTTATACTTCGACATCAGAAATTACAAGGTTTTTATTCAAAAAATACACCAATGTACTGTTTCAGTTTGGATTACAATTAACAATAAAGTGCATCGTTTATAAATACTTCCTATTATGTTTTTATCCCTAATATTTTACCTAGTCTGCTTATCTATACATATTGATACTTAATTTGAGTTTCTTTTTTTTCAACCAGTTAACTATTAACGTCTAAGCAAGAAGAAGTAAACAAATGAAATAGCAATTTGTTTCTTTATCTAAAAAGCAAAATTGAACAATGCAACCAGCCAGCCGACAGTGACTGTACTAAAACACCGAAAATGGAAAATGGTGATTTAAAGTCAGCAAACATATATACATTTTGTATATGAAATTTTAATCTAATATGTTCAGCAAAGCAGACTTAAAAATGACATTATAAAATGTATGTGATACTGTCAACAAAGCGTATTCAAAAAGCCGACAAAATGTCAATATTCATGTATTCAACATAATTATAATCTTATTACTCAGTCTATATTGCAAAATTCTTTCATGCATTTTGCTTTGAGGAGTCCAAACTTGGCATTGACAATATGAATACTGAAAATGTATATTTTCATTAATCTTTCAGACGTCTGTAAAGTTCTGGAAACATTTTGGAATTCAAATAATGTTTCATTTTGTTCCTTGCAGGTTTAAACATAATAACCGACTCGTGCAAAGTAATTATATACTTCAGAACAAATATACTTTAATTCTTTAAGAAATAACATGTTTTGTGTTGAATGTTGTAGGAATGGTATGTTAAAGAGCTTAATAAAAGCCCAGTACATTTTCATCCCAACTGCCATGCTTGCCTAGACTTCTCCATTCTTTTACTGTTTTTGTCTTCTGGTCCCGTTCTTCGGAATCTGAATTGTGAAGAAAACACAATGAGTTCTACTTATGCATATTTTGTTGCATAGTAATATTTTACACACAGATTGCTCGGCATGGCAATGCGAAACAAACTTATTAAATATAGTGTTCTATAAATGTATCTATGACGGCTACACTCCAAAGAAGTAAGGTAAGTAAGTTGCAGATAAACTGATAAAGGTAAACATGCCTAATCGTGATATACCAGCAAAGTATCATGCAGTGCTGATACATGTCTGAATTTAAAGTATATAATTATTATCATTAATTGGCTCACAGACAAATATAAGCTCATTCGAACTGCAAAATGATAGTCTTTATTGAAATGATTTTCTGCGTTAACAAATAAAGTACCTTATGATATCTTATGGTACTTTTTTGTGGTATGAAAGTAGTGAATGATTTCTAAAATTTGGTAAAAGTGCTTTCAAGATGTAATATTCTTGATAATTGAATGACGTGTTGACTGAACTCGAAATGGACTTCAACCTATATATATAATTAGCCGTTAACAGAACCACCAATTATAGACTCATTGTAAAGAAAGGAATGAGATGTTATAGCAATGGAAAATCAAATAATCGTAGATAATGTTCAGGGGATGCATGGTTTATGGACGAGTATGTCGGGACCGTATTTGAGACACAATAAGGCAATGGACATTAGAAGCGACATCGAGCATTTATGTAGAGACCGTACAATAGTTCTTTGTGTACTTCGATTTTGCACTTATATTTGTTTTTACAAGTACATCGGGTACGAGTAAACATGTAAACAACGTACTCTGTATTTGAATTGTTGGATTGAATACATAACAGTCGATCTTAGTCATAATACAGATTGACATTGAACGCAATGAATTCGCATGTTGCAGAAAGGAAATGTATTTAGTTCGTAACTGTAATTTCCTATCAACTGAACACCTCACTTCTGGCTTAAATTTGGACAATGCTCGCTGTCTTTGCCGTCGGCCTGCTGCTTAAACGGCAAATGTAAACAAGGGCACGTCGAACACGAAATGCCCCTCCCCACTTGATGCATTCAGTAATTACACAAGGAACCGAAATTATATGCTCACTGTAAACAAATGTTCTACTCTTCTGGTCCAACCTGACCTTGACCTTTTACCTATTAACCTAACAAGAGATCACACAGTGATCTTGGCACCGACCACTAAGCCATTTTTGAATGTTCCAAATTTCAAGACTAGCTCAAGATCAAAATCAAGATCAAATTTTATTTCGGTATTTCGGTACAGAACACTGTGCATGTGGTCCAAATTTGAAATCTGTGGCTTGAGAAATGTGAAAGCAGGTCACTAGATCAATTTCAAGGTCAATGTTCATTTTGATAGACAGAACTATACATGTGCTTCAAATTCGGAGGTTGTAGCTTGGGAAAGTAAAAGTAGGTCACTAGGTCAAAATCAATGTCAAATTTCAATTCAGAATACAAAAATATGCATGCAGTCAAAATTTGAAGCCTGTAGCCTCAGAAATGTGAAATCAGGTCACTAGGTCAGTCTCAAGATCAAAGTTCATTTTGCTACACAAAGCTATGCATGTGGTCCAAATTTGAAGGCTGTAGCTTGAGAATTGTGAAAGTAGGTCACTAGGTCAAAATCAAGATCACATTTTTTTTCGGAACACAAAACTATGCATGCGGTCCAAATTTGAAAGCTGTAGCTACAGAAATGTGAAAGTAGGTCACTAGGTCAAAATCAAGGTCAACTCATGTCAAGGTTCATCTTGCCACTCAAAACAATACATGTCGTCCAAATTTGAATGATGTAGATTACAGACATGAAGATTTTATTTTTTCCCTATATAAGTCTATATGAACCATGCGACCCTCGGGTGGGGCAGTATTTGACCCTAGAGGGATATTTTGAACAAACTTGGTAGAGAACCACTAGTTGATGCTACATTACAATTATCAAAGCCCTCGGACCTTTGGTTTTGGACAAGAGGTTTTTCAAAGTCTTTTCTTATATAAGTCTATATAAACCATGTGACCCCCCCGGGTGGGGCCATATTTGACCCAAGGGAAATGATATGTACAATCTTGGTAAAGGACCACTGGATTTTGCTACATACCAAATATCAAAGCCCTAGGCCCTGTGGTTTTGGACAAGAAGATCATAAACCATTTGACTGTTCCTGGCAAATGTCACCTTGACCTTAGAACTAATGACCTCAAAATCAAAAGGGGTCATCTACTGGTCATGACCAACCTCTATCAATTTTCTTGACACTAGGCCTAAGCGTTCTTAGGTTTCGGCCCGGAAACCATTTTACTGTTCCTGGTCCCTATAAACTTGACCTTTGACATACTGACCTCAAAATTAATAGGGGCATCTGCTGGTCATAATCAACACTCATGATCCGAAGCATAAGAGTTCTTATCATCCGGAAACCGTTTTACTGTTCAGGATCATTGTGACCTTGACCTTTGAATACTGACCTCAAAATCAATATAGAGGTCATCTACTGGTAATGACCAACCTCCCTATCAGCTTTCATAATCCTAGGCCAAAGCGTTCTTGAGTTATCATCTAGAAACCGTTTTTCTAATCAGGGTTACTGTGATCTTGACCTTTGACATACAGATCTCAAAATCAATAGGGGTCATCTACTGGTCATGACCAACCTCCCTATCTACTTTCATGATCCTAGGCCCAAGCGTTCTTGAGTTATCACCTGGAAACCATTTTACTAATAAGGGTTACTGTGATCTTGACCTTTGACATACAGATCTCAAAATCAATAGAGGTCATCTGCTGGTGATGACCAACCTCCTTATTAACTTTCATGATTCTAAGCCCAAGCGTTCTTGAGTTATCATTCTGAAACGGATTGGTCTACATACAGGCCGACCGACCGACCGATCGACAGACGGACCGACATCTTTTTCGAAGAGGCGGGGGGGGGGGGGAACATAAAGATATAAGATATAGTAGACATATATTCACCACGGTTAAAGAATATTGACTAAGGATCACAATAAAAACAGGAATGTATGGGGGCATGCCGACTAGTATATGTATTTGGTAACGTAGTTCACAAAAATGCTTATTTGTAAGAATTATATTATTGCTTATAATAGGAATATAAGTAAAATATATGACATAATGTTAAAGTCAGTTTAAGTCTATGTAACAACAATGCAACGCCATTTTCTGAAATGATAAAAACAATTCTGATC
>NW_026460691.1:0-5748 GCF_021730395.1 Mercenaria mercenaria | reverse complement strand
GGGGGTTTTTTTAAAAAAAAAACCATTAAAAAGTTTTTAAATGTGTTAGGTCATGAGGTCACGGTGATACATGCGGATTCCCTAAACAACAATTTGTGTATACGATGGCTTGGAATTTATGGCCTTACATAACGGGAAGTGTTAATCAAAACAGAAGGACCCCGACTTCCAAATATTTTATGACACCCCAAGATTAATTGCAGCGGAAGTCACCCGTGATGTCCCCGATGTTTGATCAGCCAAAATATTACGTAATATTATCTAAAAATTTTTAAATTTTAGCACAAGAATACTGTAGTGGGTTTTACGTGTCTCGATGTCAGAAAATCTTTTGCACTTTCAGAAATTTTACGATCCGTTATTTATGTAGTGTTATTCGTTTGATGGTTGTTGTTTTTTAAATATAAAACTTACCGTTTCCCAAATTTCGGAAATGAGTCTATTAACTATAAATCAAACTTTCAAACATCAAAATGAAATTGTATATGAATTTCAATGTAAAGTAATCCAAAACAGAATTTTACGCCTAAAAAATATATTTCCCTTACTTTAACACTTTATATCTTCGAAACTCAAAGAGAAACTACAATGAATTTTGTATCACGGAAAGAGAATTTAAATTCCTATAAACTTTATATTGACAAAAATAATGTCAAACTTACAGAAAATATTAAAATAATGATATTTTTAACATAGGTTTTGTGTAATCACAAAATATGCCAACACCTCTGTTTAGATAAGACAGTCACGCTTATCAGCCATATACCGATTATTGATTATCACTTATCAGTGTTATGTAAAGGAGGTTACTTTGGCTTCTGCTCTGTGTGGTAAAGGGTTAACGCCCTGTTAACGGCCCCTATTATAGAAGGGAAAAAAACCTGCAGACAAAAGTGACGTCAAAATCGCATGGTTGACTGTGTACCCGCGCAAGTGAATAATTTCCGTATACATTACTGATACTGCATTATCAAGCTTTAGTACCAGTCCACTACATCACGCATCCGGGTTTCCAAAATGAATCGAAAAAGAAAGTAAACTGTCAACTCACATCGGAATTGAATAAATATTTTAATTAGTGACCACAACAAAGGTATACGACGGCATAATTGAGGAAAATTGATCATGTTGATTAAGGACATTGATGTCTTTTTAGCTCACCAGGCCAAAGGCTTAGGGTGAGCTTTTAAGATCACTCCCGTCCGTAAACTTTTACTTTAAACAAACATCCCTCATAAACCGCTAGGGCCAATTTCATCCAAACTTCACAGGGAATTTTTTCCCTTGGGGGAAGCTCTTTCAAAAATTATTCAAAGAATTGAATTCCATGCAGAACTCTGGTTGCCATGGCAACCGAAATGAAAAACTTTAAAAACTTCTTCTCAAAAGCCCTAGAGCTTTGATATTTGGTGTGAAGCATTGCCTTAGTGGCCCCCTACAAAATTTTTCAAATCATGACCCCGGGGTCAAAATTGGGCCCCCCCCGGGTCACTTGATTTACATAGGAAAATCTTAAAAAAACTTCTTCTCAAAAACCAGAAGCCCTAAGCTTAGATGTTTGACATGTAGCATTGCCTAGTGGACGCCTCTTCTTATAGGTTGTTCAAGATCATGACACCCAGCGGGTCAAAATTGACCCCGCCACCCAGGGGTCACTTGATTTCACAATAGATTTCTATAAGGAAAATACTTCAAAATTTTAAAAAATTAACAGAAGCTAGTTATCATAGTATATTTGAGGCTATGTAGGGCATGGTCCGTAGTGGACCTCTATACAAAATTTGTTGCAAATGACACTCGGGGTCAAAATTGATCTGCTTATACCCCAGGGTCACTTGATTTTACATAGAAAAAAAAGAATAAAAAGAAAATCTATCAAAAACATATTCTGAGAAATAAACGCAGAAGAGGCTAGAGCTTAATATTTTCACATGTAGGCATTGGCCTGGTGAACCTCTCAAAATTTGTTCCAAAATCATGATCCCCGGAGTCAAATTTACACCCTGGAACCTGCCTGATATTGTAGAGCCATTGGGTTAAGCTTGATTGTAGCGTATAGGACAAATCTTCAAATTTCTAAAATAAACGGCAGAAGGCGGGGCTAATGAGCTTAGATAGTTGACATGTACCATTCGCTAGTGGACGTCTTGCCTAACAAATTTGATCAGAACTTGACGCCCGCCCACCCCCCCCCCCCCCCCCACTCGCGGGTCAAATTGACCCCAGCGCCCAGGGTTACTTGATTGTACATAGTATGAAATGCATTCATAAAATTTGCGAAAAATAAACATGCTAGAAGGCCTAGGTCTTAGAAATTTTAATAGTAGCAATGTAACATTGGCCTAGATAGACTTTCAAACGTTGTCAAAAATCATGACCCGACGGGATAAAATTTGGCCGCCTGCCAGGGGTCTACTTGATTTTACATAGGAAAAATCATAAAAAACTCTTCTCAAAAACGAGAAGTCCCTAGTACTTAGATGTTGACATGATTAGGTTCAATATGCCTAGTGGACGCTCGTACTTAAAGTTGTTCAAATCATGACCCCGGGGTTCAATAATTGACCCGTGCGCCACGAGCCGAACGCAGGGGTCACATTGATTTTATCATAGATTTCTATAGGATACAATCTTCCAGATAATTTTAAAAAAAATAAACGGGGCAAAGAAGGCCTTAGAGCTTAGATATTTACATGTAGTCAGTTGCCTACGTGAGACCTCTACAAAATTTTGTTCAAATCTCATGACTCACCGGGGTCAAAATTGACGCCCGCGCCTCGCCGCCTAAAGCCTACACCATATGACCGCCAGGGGTCACCGTTTATTTACATAGGAAAGATCTTCACAAAATTTTCAAAAAAATTAAACCTAGGAAAGGCCTAAGAGGCTTAGTATATTTCACATGTAGGCATTGCCTGGTAGTGGAACCTCTTACATAAATTGGTTCAAATCAAGATCTCCTGTGTCAAAATTGACCCCGTCCCCCATGGGGTTGACGTTGATTGTACATAGACAAATCTTGCAAAATTTTCTAAAAATAACAAAGGCCTTAGTAGGGGCTTAGAATTATTGACCAGTAGCATAGGGGCCTAGGTGGACGGATGGCTTTCATTTAACAAATTTGTCAAATGCTTGATTCCCCCAGGGTCAAACATGACCCAGCCACCGAGGGGTTACTTGATTGTATCAATAGTGAAATCTTCATAGATGTTGGCCTAAAAATAAACGTCAGAAGCTTGGTCTTAGAATTTTAATGAGGTACAAATGTAACATTAGCCTAGTAGATCAATGCTAGCAAACTTTGTTCAAGATCATTGACCTCCATATCCCTGCTGGGATAGAAATTCGGCGCGCCAAGCCCGACAGGGTCACGTATCTGATTTTACATAGGAAAATCGTTTAAAAAATTACTAAAAAAATAAACAATAGAGGCGCTAGAGGCTTCAGATATATTGACGAAGCGTAGTTCCTTGCCTTAGTGGATCGCGGGCATTCTACAAAATTTGTTCAAGAACGCTTGACCACCCCAGGGTTCAGAATGACGACGCATCCCCAGGGGTTAGCATGATTGTACCTGAGGGGAAAAACTTCATTATTTGCTAAAAATAGAAACCAGGATGTCCTAATCTTAGGATATTTGGATATTGTTAGACAATGCCTAGTGTAGGACTTCTTACAAGAAAATTTGTTTCGAAATCAATGGGCAACCGCCTGGGTAAATATGGCCCAGCCCCAGGGTTTCTTGATTGTAGGCAGTCAAGAAAAATGCGTTCGCTAAAAAAAAAATTCAAAAAATCATCATTTGACATTTGAAGACAATGTAGCTCATATTTCATCAGGTGATGGCGAATACCAGGGTCATCATGAACTCTCTTTGTTTTATTTTTGCTATGCGTGATTTACACTCATCGGGGAACTTTTTCAATACATGAGAATGTGAAAGATCCGTGCATGCGAGTTGGCGTTCATTGGATCACAAAATATTCGGGCGAAATCGGTTAGACCCCTATTCCCCCTCATCAAATAGTATGACATTGGGGGCCGTACCTCTTCTCAATACGTAAAATTCTCGGCCTGCTGAAAATAAATAAAAAAATCGCAGAAATGCAGTTGAATGCATAATTCGACTTTATATTTTGTTAATTTTTATATAAGAAAACTGTCCACCGTGATACCATAAAAAAAAAAAAAGGATATAGTAGGCGCGCAACTGACCCCGATGGTTGATACGCGTTTTGTATTATAATAAATAGATGAGTAGCACACTATTTATTAAAAGGAGTGTATGTACAAAGGATCACAAGCTGCAGTTCCTATATTGTAAATATAAATTTGTGTAATTATAAATTAGTGTATTGGAAAGTTTTAACTAGGAAATGGCAAATGTGGAAAGTATACATACTTTGATTAACTGTGGGGCAGCTTGTATACAAACTATTTCCCATATAAATAATATTGATACGGCGCTGCATCAACCTTTTATTTCTGAACAATGAAATTAATCAATAATGAATAATCAGCTGAATGTCAACGCATCGCGTCAAGTTGCGACTACTAATTAGTCTGCGTTTTTGTTTATATCAAGGCACGGGTATTTACCAGAGTACTTCCCTGGTAATTCAGTATCATCGAAAGTGCATTCAACACTCGAATAGCAAAAATTCGGGCAGCGTCAAACGCAAAGATGTAAAAATGGTACTTAAGTATCTTCGCATCGCTTGGCGGGCTCAGCATTAAAAGGATAGTGCTAGGACTGGTCAGGGGCCCAGGTGGTCAGTATAGAATGTACTGGGTGGGTAGCATTGCCTTATGTGTCTACGGCGTGATCTTCCAGTTGAGGCATGCAGTAAGAAAAAGGGCATTGTGCTCACTGCTACAAGTAGACACCGTCGTTTATTTGACTAAAAAATTGTTGAAAAAGACATTAAACCTGAACACACACACACTAACATACATCACACTGTATCATCTCTGGGTGAAAGGTCACCTGCAATTAAATGACTAAGAATCATATCCTACACAATCTTATTAGGCTGCCTTAGAGCATCTCATATAGGGATGCAGGGAGTAGAAATGAATTGTTAATAGTGAGCCGCACGCATGAGATAACCATACATAGTGGGGCATTAATTTTACGACTCAGCATGGATATTGTTAATTTTCCTAATCAGGTTCTCTAATTGGTCAATGGCTTTGAAAGCGAACAGCATGGATCCTGATCTCAGACTGCGGCGGATGCGGGGCAGGCCGGTCTGATCCATGCTGTCGCATATGCACTATGTTAGTTTTCTCATGGCGTGGCTCTATGAACAAGTTTTCTCTCTTCATAGGAGAATTCTAGAAACTGTACTGTCATCATGAAATACCTCATCTGATTTTTTGGGGTACAAAGACATGCAATCCACCATGTCAGCAGAAGTTTGCCTGCAGATTCTGTGAAATAAAAAAAAAGAAATGGACCAGGTAAATTTGTACATTTTTGTAACTTTTATCCCAGCCAATTCGTGAAACGGAATCTTCAAAATTCCAAAGTGAACAGTTTATCAAGGTTTCAGCATAAAACCAACTAAAGTTTAACTTCGTCTAAAATCATTCCTTTGCAAGGCAATCTACTTTCGTTATTGCTCTTGATCTATAAAGTTGTCATAAAGGGAGGTAATCAGAAACAATGTTCTAAATAAAACTATGACTTTGTTAATCACGGAACATAAGGTTTGGCAAGAAAGTAGAATAAAATTGGCATTTTGG
>NW_026460690.1:0-6303 GCF_021730395.1 Mercenaria mercenaria | reverse complement strand
CCTCAAGTATAGCGTTAATGGCATTTTTAAAAAAAAAAAAATACACAAATACTAGAGGCAACGGACAAGAGATAACGGGGCAGAACTTCATCACACCAAAACTTTCTGTTAAAGGCTAGTATACCGGTATCACATTATAAGCTAAATTTGCCGTTTAAAACAAAAAATCTTTTATTCCCATGTTTAAATGATTGAATTCTAGCTATTCCATAAACAAATAAATTTTTAACTGAAATGACGCACCGCAATGACCAAGAGACACTTCCCTAACAAAGAACCACCCAGAGACGTTGAACCTCCCTTCAGCTCAGTTAAAAATAACATTTAACATAAATTTATATCTGATTCAGCAATAAGACAATTGAGGGTAAACTTCAAAGCCCTTGAGCTGGCCGTTATGAAAAGAGTTAAGTCGAGTAAGACATATAGGTCTTATACATGTTTAGGTCACGCAGTTGTTCCCTATGTCGACATATACCTGATATGCGAAGCACGATCCAACGATGACCAGGGTCCACATTCATTTTTTTATCATCGAGACTCAGAGTAGAGCTGTACTCACGTACACCCTGTCAATACAGTCAATAGTATGATTGCAATGGATGGTGTGAGATTATTTGTCTTGTGAGTATGAAAATTCATAGTGTTCTCTAAAATGGCAATACATGATTATTGAATGGCCACTTCTTTCAAGATCAAGGCACACAAGTGGTGATAATGCAAAATTCATAGTATTTCATTAAAATATGTTGATTATGTATATATTTTATATATTTAGAAATAAAACAGAATATTTTATTCAGTTAAATATTTTAATTGTGGTTTTTAAAATTCTAGCCTCTATTATCAAAAAATATATAAGCTTACAACAAAAATCTTTCGCTTTTCAGTAACATGCCTCCTAAAAAAATTAGCGCTAGGTACGGTCTGCAATTTTTTTGGGCGGTGGATTTGTTATTAAAGGAGACTTTTCGGAATTATTTTTGTAGTCAAAATGAATGCAAGTAAGGGTGCCGCCTAATGCTGTAGAGCATCCCCCCCCCTACCTATGATTTCTAACATCACTGGCCATGTTCTAAAGCATCACAGTGAATCCCTTGCCAACATTTTGGTTAAGAAGTTGAAAAAAATAAAACATTCTCATAGCCATAAAAACATTTAGGGTCGGCCAAAAATTTAGGGTAGGTCGGGTTACCGCGCAAACAACAATTTTTCTTATATAGCCTAAACTTATACGGCTTTAAATGAGAACTCCTTACATTAACATTTCAAAATTCAAAGCTTGAATACACCATGATATATGGGTGGTATTGACATACATGTTTGCAGAGTTTCAACAATTACAAAAAATGATATTTTGTTTACTGTAATTCTGACTTGATTCTGCCTTCCTCGCACCCTTATCTAGTGGAAGGCAGTATCTTTAATTCTTTACAGTATTATCGTGTTATTTTATGACCTTTGGAATGAACCAGTCCCACCTTAGTGGAATTGCCGAATGTTTCAGAAATTGTCATTAATTGGAAATTTACAATCACAAATATCATAAGTACAGATATTCTTTGTGAAAATATTAATGGATTGCATTTCGGTAATTGTTCAACCGTATAACTGTTAGTTTAATAACCAAAAAATATTACAGGCTACAAAACAAAAAACAAAAACCAACAAAATGAAAAAAAAAAAACTAAAATAAAGAAAAAAAAACAAAAAAAAAAAAAAAAAAAAAAAAATTAAAAATTATAATAACAATAATACAAAAAAAAAAAAAAAATGAACAAATAAAACCAAAAAAAAAAAAAATAAAAAAAAAACAAAACAAAATAAAAAAAAAAAACAAAAATAATACTACATAATAAAAAAAAAAAAAAAAAAAAAAATACAAAAAAAAAAAACATAATTAAAAAAATAAAAAAATTAAAAAAACCAAAAACTAACAAAAAAGACAAAAAAAAAAAAAAAAACACATAAACTACATAATACTAGAAACAAAAAACAACAATAAACATACATCCTATACAACTTAACAACAAAACAAAACAAATCAATAACACACCAAAAAAAATAAATAAATAAAAAAAAAATCTCTAAATAAATAACCAAAACAACAAAAAACAACAAACCAACATAAAACCTAAAATATGCAAATATAAAAAAATAGCCAAACTATCTTAGAAAATTAAATTTAAAAAACAGCAAAAACCCAAAAGCGTTACACCTCATTTCTGGAATTTTAAATTCAGCTTTGAGAAAACTTTCAATGCTATGCTTTTTTTTTTCCTCTTATCAAATCTAATATTAAAAATCTACATTTCAAGACTGCAGTCATTTAGCCGGCTATGTTTTGATGGCTTAACGCTTTCGTGTCCTGTGAAATCCTTTAACATCATAGGCATGCCAAACTTAAGTCTTGGAACAAAAGACATTATTCAACAGCAGGTTATGAATTGCTAATTGAGTTTGATTTTTTAAGACAAAATGAACTGGATTTTTAGTTCTTTGTAGACCTTTAAATTAGGTGGTTTAACAACCACGCCTTTATTGGTGGAAAATAAGACCAATAAATCCTCTCTGGCATCTATTCATGCAATGGACGACCGGGCCACTAGCTCAGTTCGCCAACTTTCAATAAGCCAGTGAATGTCTTCTGCCAAGCCCACTGAAGGACTTACAAATGAAAAAATTCTATACACCTCCAGTGAGGTTCTGCCAACCACTACGGTGAGCCGGGCAACGAGTATGACTAAACCACTTGCGCCAGTAGAGAATGAGATACAATGATTATCACTATTATCCTGAGATGTTTTTTCATATTAGAGATTTAGGATGTCCTTGTAGCCTACCCCCAAGTGAGCGCTGACCGAGGTAATCTTAGCTTAAATAGCCCAGCATCTCCAGACGCTGGTGTTGGCAACCAACAAGGTTCTTACCAGCCTAAAACACAAACAAAATTCCATATTTACAAATACACAAATAAACTATATTCTCAATGTTATTTTCAAAGTTTCTATGCCCCAAATCTACTCCCAGACTTATCACTAATACTATATGAAGACACTCAGAGTGTTTGGAGGACAGAACAGCCTGAATATTCACAGGCTGTCAACATTGAATTAATACAAATGTCGAAAAAGGGGCATAATTTATGTAAAAATGGGAAAAAGGTTATGCGAACTTCAGAATGAATGCACTATATCAGCAGTCTATAAGTGAACAAGTGCTGAAGTTTCAATCCTTTACCCATAGGTGGATACTGAATACTAGCTTCATACAAAAACTTCACAACTGCTCCTATCCAACTTCAACCACCCCCCCCCCCCTGACCAAACATTCAACTTAAGAGTTAAGGGACCTATACTTGCATTTCAGATCATGACAGTGAACAGGTGTGTGAAGTTTCAATCATCATTAGTGGTACTGAGATACAGTTACATCCAAAACTTACCCAAGTATTTTTAAGTCGCGAACAAGAATGTGTCCATGGGACACAGATCGCCCCCACTACATGACATTAATGACAAAGCTGACCCCGTGAGCCCCTGATATGATCCAACATTTCAGCTAACACTTTGCGCTGATTTAGGTCAAATACTTTTGGGACCTATGCGCGACACAACATATAAATAACCAATTCTTTTACTAATGTCAGGGGCTTTAAACTCCTACACGCTGGCATGTAATTCCGGACGCGAAACACCCAGGTGCAATACTGCCCAATGCTGACAACATTCTCTGTAAACTTTGGTGACTCTAGGTCAAATACTTTTGGAGCTATGCGCGACAAACATTAAAATCACCAATATCTCTGTTTACTTCAAGTCACGGGGATATATACACTCTACCTGACTGGATGAATGGCTTTCCCCCCAGTCGCCCAATACACATACTGACCAACATGCTGTAAGTTTTGATGACTGTAGTGTCATATATTTTGGAGCTAGCGACGACACAACACCTAAAATGACACAATTTTCTTACACATAACTTTTACATAAATTCACACTACATACATAAACTGCCTTCTAAACACAAAAATAAACACCAAATATCCACACCCATCTTCCCCAACAACAAAAATATCAACTACCCACCAAACCCTCTCACTTTCCACCAAAACTTCATCTTCTTCCCTCTCACAAACAATTCCCCTCCCCCCCCCCCCCCCCCCCCCCCCCCCCCCCCCCCCCCCCCCCCCCCCCCCCCCCCCCCCCCCCCCACACCCCCCCCCCCCCCCCCCCACCCCCCCCCCCCCCCCACCCCCCCCCCCCCCCCCTCAAAACACCCCCCACACTGGCATAATTTTGTACCCCCAGCAAAATAGAGTAACTGTTATAGAGAACCTGTGCAATGTAGAGTCTGTTTAATCACAGTGAATAAGTGCTGTGGCGCTAGTTTCATCCATTCCCACAAGACTGGCCTACTGAGAGAAGTACCAGGCTTAATACAAACCTAACCAAATCGGGACGCCGACGTAGACGCGGACGCACGGGTGAGTCCAATAGCTCTACTATTCTTTGAAAAACATCTTGTTCTTGCCAACATATATACGATTATAATTAATGCTTGTCCTGTTTCCATAACTTTTTAAAGCTGCGAACTAATTTCTGGACAACACATAAAACCAACTTACATATTTCAAAACCATGGTAATTGTTCAAAATGCTTAAAAAGAACTCAGAAATGACTGTGAAAGATGGCCCTGGAAACTCAAGGCCATCCCCCAACTGGAAACCACACTGCGAGCTTTAAGTTAGTAACCAGAAGGAAGGGCGGGGGATACCAGAGAAAAACTTAATCAAGCGGATCAAGAATCGACCTGTTCTGGGCTTATCTGGATTTATCTTGATCACCTGGGCTTTCTTGAATTCCTGCATTGTAGGTATAAGTTCTGCCGCAGTGGCAGCACCCTGTAAGAAAAAGTGTTTTAGCATTTAAACTTAATTCTGCATAAACAAACAAGTTTTTCCCCTATTGACATGCTGCAGCTCAAAGCAAATCCCTTCTAAGTGAACAAGGGCTGTAATAACTTGATACAGTTAGGCACCCAAAACTTCGCAATTGCATTTTTAGTCCATTAAATGACCATAATTTGAGTTAATTTCAGCCAAGATTTCTCTTGTTCATATTTACAGATCTCTAAATTTAGGTAACACAACCACTTTTCAGCTGTAATAAGGGGGAGAGAACTTCAAAGACCAAAGAGTCCAATATAGGTATGCTTTCTGGCACTGATTGAAATGTAGCATCTGGGTAGAATCCATCAATAATAGCAGATGGCGACAGCTTAGAAACCAATGATAAAACTCTAACAAAAATGATGTTCAAACCCCAAATGGAGTCATACAGTGATACCATATCTATCAAATTATACGTACTGCTGCCTAAGTGCACCACCTCATTTAAGAACAATAATTAGCTGTAAAATGTACTTTAATTCAGAGATGTAATTCAGTTCTTAGTAAGGCATTTAGTAGAAGACTCTAAGGTTAACGAACAAGGAACTAACTCTCACCTTCACATTGGGTATCCTCCTATTGACCGGCCGAGGAAAGTCGGCAAGGTCGTTTTCTTCGATGTACTTCCAAACCACATTGCGGATGGCTGGTTTGGTGACATCATCTATATTTATTAAATACAGGTTAATACACAGGTACTTAATAACAGCAAGTGATGTACTGATTAAAAATACATGCCAAATGTGTTTTTTTTTTATATTTTATAAAAATAATTAAATAAATATATATATATTTAAATAAAATATTAATTTATATTTATTTATTAATTAATAAATATATTATTTAAATTAAATTAATAAATTTATTATTTATATTAATATTAATATAATTATATAATATATAATATAATATTAAATTAAAAAAAAAAATAAAAAAAACAAAAAAAAAAAAAAAAAAAAACCCCCATAAATTAAATATTTTTAAATAAATAATAAAATATTTATATTATTTTTTTATTTTTTTTTATTTTTTTTATAATTTAAAAATTAATAATTATATATTTATTTAAAATAATTTTTTTAAAAATTTTTATAAATTATTTATATTTTTTTATATTATTAATATATTATTTACCCAAATAATTTATAAAAAAATATCATTTCTGTATTTTTATTTTATTTTTTTTTTTTTTATTTTTCTCTTTTTTTTTTTTTTTTTTATTTGTTTTTTCTTATATTTTTTTATACTTCCCCATTCCCTGCAGTATGGGAACTTTCATGTACGAAGAAATCATAAACATGCGCACAAGTACATTCACACACCATGACAGAGAGAAACTTAAAAGACT
>NW_026460689.1:0-5399 GCF_021730395.1 Mercenaria mercenaria | reverse complement strand
ACTCAATGAAAAATTTTTAAGAAGTATCTAAACAACCCTCCCCCCCCCCCTCTTTTGGCAATTAAAGGGGGAAAGAAATCAGTGTAATGTGAGAATTTTCCTATGACTTTTATGATGATATACCCTCTTAAAACTGACTCATCCCGAACTGAAACTTTCCTCGGGTTACAGGAGGCTTCTCACGTTTTGGGGGTGGAGGAATTTCTATCTCAATACTGCACTGCTGTCCCTCATTGGCACAAATGAGCTCACCTAAAAAAAAAAATTTGATGGACTTCAACAACTGTCTTCATAAATCACATCCATTACATCATAAAGGAAACTCAAATGCTAATCTGGACTACTCTAATACAAGTTGTATCAGGTCATATGGAGATGTTTCCAGCTGTGCACCAAACTCCACACAGGTTTTTTACTTCAACTTAAATCAGTACAGCAGGTACTCCATCATGATTAAACTGTTTCAGCCGATTTATAAAGTTGTCTCTTTTTTAATTTGTTGTACAAAATTTGTCTCCGTATATAATATTATGTTTTTTGCTTGTAAAATGAGCGAAAAACTAAAAAACAATGCAGTAATACAAAAATTTCTTCTTGTTCTGTTATTGATTGCATACATGCTAACAAGTATGCCCACGGGCAGAATGTAAAGGGCCCGCCAGCTGTAAAGTGTGCCCTTTGGGACCTTGGATCTAGGGACCTGGTTCTTGCGCACGACCTCTGCCCTCATAATGGTAGAACATTCAAGCCAGTTACACAAAATCCCACCATGCGTGTAGAAGAAATGCTCCAGACAAACTTCAATTTGACCCCGACCTCCAACTGTACCTTGACCTTTGATATAGCAGCATGGGGTTCCTGCATGACATGTTTCTCATCGGTTAAACGTTCATGCCAAATATAAACAAGATTGGTCCCATGCATGTCAAAGTTATGGTCCTGGACAATATTGGACAGAAACAGAGATTGGAACGCAAAACACGTTCATACACAGAGAGGGTGACTATATCGGCCACCGCAAGCGGGCTGACAAAAATGCAAACCAAGACAATTAAATTTGACAGTACCTCGAGTCCAGTCAAAAAAATTTTGCTTAACTGCATACGAAAATATTGATACATTAAATACTTTCAACTATTTTCCGAAGATTGTGAATATAAAGCCCAATCTGCCTATAGATTATGGCAAGCATTTAAATACCAGGTGTTGCCCATGCATTTTTTTATTTTGCAATCTATCTATTAATCAATGTTTCCCCAAAACAAACTAGAGCAAATCACTAAAGGGATGAATGTACCCCCCCCCCCCCCGCATGCACTGACACAGTACATTGCAATTTGACGCACACAAGTTTTGCATAATTATGTGGACTGAGTAAAATAGACTGTATGTATACAGTATAGTAAGGCCAAGTTTTTTTTATTTTTTTCGTTTTACGGGAGCGCCGGTCCCTAAATATTTGCAAAAGGTGGAAAAAAAATTTAAAAATTCATTTTCCCGAATTTATTTTATTTTTCCCGCCGGTCGTTTTTTGTTACAGCCCCAAAGAAAATAAAATTAGTGAATTTTCACCTGGACTAATTTTCACAGGAAGGGAGTTTAACGCTTGCAAAAATATCGTGTTTTGCCGTACATTTATCGGCATTAACAGGAAATGTAAAATTCTGCTCGCATTGGGTCGAGTGGGACGAGTGGACCTCGCTGTGTACTCGACCGTTTCGGGCGAGTGGTTTTTTTTACGTCCTTACTTTAAACCCCAAAAATCAGAAATTACATCTACAAAACGTCAACAAACTTTGAGATGGTTCAGTCGCTACCTGGATTGAACGGGAAAATTCCCCGCAAATCGTAAAGATATCAAACGTCAGGGCCGGAAAATTTTCCATTCCACAAGCCGTGTGACCTACCGAACATCTAATTTACATCGACACGTACACAAAAACCGTGCGTAGTGCATTCATTTTTTTGATATTTTCGCTTCAAGTTTTCAACACCCCTTGAGAAATAATACTTTTTGAATTGTATAATGATTTTAAAAGATATCGGCAGAAATGTAGGCAAAATTCTATAAAAACGTCGAATTTTCAGATAAAAATCATTTGTAAAAATTCAAACAGCGCGATCTTTGTTACTATTTCTTTCTAAAATAAATAAATGTTTGAATTTACATGGGCCTTAAAATTTCAGACTTTTGACCAGAAAGTACCAAAAAAAAAACAGAATAAAAAAAATCTTAAATAATGAAAAGCGCTGCGATTACAATACATGGAGTAAGACGATTTTGGCAAACGATTTCCCGTTATGCGGCAGAAATAAAAGTAACGTGACCTCCGAACGTAAGTAGAAATGCGATTTAAATAAAGCAATGTGATTCACTGCCCGGTTTTTAATAAGTTTTAAATGAATCTTTTTACATGTATTTTTTGACCAACAATTTTAAAAGTTTTTTCTTGTCAAACAATAATGTAAATTCCCCTTGGGGGCAAATAGGTCACAGAGGAGGATATTTCCACTATAGTAACTATCGTTTGAGACATTTACCTTTTATACGGGATATAGCACATTCGCTTTTGATAACAAATTTTAAAGAAGAAATGTTTTATTGATTTCTATTTTCAGCAATTTTAAGAACCCATGCGGTACGATCAGACATGATATGTCACATGGCGGGGGAAAACATGACGTAATGCCATGACAATCTCGAGCAAAATACCCCTTTGATCTCCGCTTCAGATGTCAAATACTGAACACACTTCTTTAGCTCTTGGAGGGGGTGTAAATTGATCATGAAAACAAGGTCAACATTACTTATTTATCACTGAATTACCGATTTCTTTAAAAGTTTTTTTTTCTCTCTTTCTACACGGGTGGATGGATGATGATTGTGTCCAAATTTTTTTTTAGACACTTTTCAAACTATTATTTTTTCGGGAAATAATACTATTGTTACATAATAATCCTTTCATAAAAGTGACAGTTAATAAAAGTATTAAATTGTCTGAAGTTTGTCCTACTCACATTTTGTTTTCAATAAATTCAAATTACAAGTTTGCCATAGAAAGGTAATACAATATCAAAGGTTTCTTTTTACATTAAATTTTATTCAAAACATTAGTTGTTTTTCAGAACAAAAAATGTTTGTAACAGCAGATTTTTTTTTACATTTCTATTTCAATGGTGACCCCTCACACTTTACAAAAGGCCTTGGGACTGTCTGGCAAAAAGCAGCTGGTAGTGTTGGCAAAATCTCAGACAGATGGGCCATTTCTTGTTTCTTCAATAGAATTCATAAGTGTATAAAGAATAATAAAGAAATACTTTTTATTGGAGACAATATTTTGACAAAAATGATTACAGAAGCAACTTCAGTACTTGAACTAAGTGTATTATAAAAAAGGGGCCAAATTACAGAGTTAAATGAGGTAAAAGTTCAGATTACTTTTTTTCTAGATTATCTTTCGTTTTTCTCACTGAAAAAAAAATCTTGCCCTCTGCACTGTGACTGTTTTTCAAAGTTTTTTAAAAAACTTTATTTTGCTGATAAAATCCTTATATATTATGAGCTGGCATAAACTGTTAAGTTAGCTCGTTAAAGATGATATTGGTGAAAGATACAATAAGAAAATATTATGTATAACAAGAGTGCCAGAATGTCACAATATACGCCCGTCACAGCAAATTTATTTACTCTAGCACCTGTATTTGCAGATGGAATTTTAATTTTGTGGTTGTTAAGTAAACAATTGTAATTCTTTTTTTTTCTAAGTCCACAAAAAAACTCCTTACCAAGGTAGAGATACCTTAAAATAAAACCTAAAATTAGAAAGTAACAACTATGTTGTTACCACAGAAAGTTGGCTTGGTTTTTCCCTACGTCAATTATAAAAAAGTTACAATTAAGTTTATTTATAGTAACAATAAGGGGAAGTTTTTCTTTAAAAAAAAAAAAAAAAAAAAATTTTAAAACAAAAATTTTTTTTTTCAAGTCCACACAAAAATTCCTTACCAGGTAGAGATTGGTCAAAAATACGCCTCAAAATTGGATGTAACATGCATGTTGTACTACAGAAAAGTGGTCTCGATTTTTCCCTACGTCTAGTAATGAAAAAGTTACAATATAATTATTTATAGTAACAACAAAGGGAAGTAATTCTAAGAAGGGAACTGCGCATGACACTTCGTCTCATGTGGTGTAAAAATTTGGCCAAGTTACATCAAAATCCCTCTAAAGCATGAAGAAGAAATGCATCGGACAGTCATTCTTGTAAACTGACCTTGGCCTCAAGTGTGACCTTGACCTTAACCTAGGGACCTGGTTCTTGCGCACCACACTCCGTCTTGTGGTGGTGAACATTTATACCAAGTTATATCAAAATCCCCTCCATGCATGAAGAAGAAATGCTCCGGACAAAGTTTTTTTATTCTTGTAACCTTTGACCTCTAAGTGTGACCTTGACCTAAGACCTAGGGACCTGGTTTCTTGCGCATGACACTCCGTCTCATGATGAGGAACATTGTGCCAACTTTCACAAAATCCCTCATGCATGAAGAAGGTATGCTCCGGACAAAGTTTTTTTCAATTCTTGTAATCCTTTGACCTCTAAGCTGCCTTGACCTTAGACCTAGGGGACCTGGTTCTTGCGCATGACACCCGTCTCATGATGATAAACAATTTGTGCCAACTTTCATCAAAATCCCTCCATGCATGAAGAAGATATGCTCCGGGCCAAAATCATACTTGAATTTGACCTTTGACCTTTTAGTGTGACCTTGACCTTTGACCTAGGACCTGGTTCTTGCGCCCTGACACTCCGTCTTGTGGTGGTGAACATTTATACCAAGTTATATCAAAATCCCTCCATGCATGAAGAAAAATGCTCCGGGCAAAGTTTTTTTATTCTTGTATCCTTTGACCTCTAAGTTGTGACCTTGACCTTAAACCTAGGGACCTGGTTTTTTTGCGCATGAACCCCTCCGTCTCATGATGAGGAACAATTGTGCCAACTTTTCATCAAATCCCCCTATGCATGAAAAGATATGCTCTGGACAAAGTTTTCATTCTTGTATCCTTTGAACTCCCAAGTGTGACCTTGACCTTAGACCTAGGGACCTGGTTCTTGCGCATGACACCCCCTTCTCATGATGATAAACAATTGTGCCAACTTTCAATCAAAATCCCTCTATGCATGAAAAAGATATGCTCCGGACAAAGTCATACTTGAAATTTGACCTTTACCTCTAAGTGTGACCTTGACCTTAGACCTAGGACCTGGTTCTTGCGTATGACACTCCGTCTCATGATGGTGAACACTGTGCCAATTTCATCCAAAAAACCCTCCATGCATGTAGAAGATAAAGCTCCGGACAAGTCTGTGGACGCCGCCCCGCCCGCCCCCCCC
>NW_026460688.1:0-11327 GCF_021730395.1 Mercenaria mercenaria | reverse complement strand
CTCAGCCTGGCCACTCTCAGGGATGATTTTATCTCAAACATTGTGTCTAATGGTCATTCGTCTCCCACCTCTGATTATTGTGGGAAAGTTGTCAGTTACTTGCAGAGAGAGAGAGAGGTTATTACTGGTTAAGAAACCCAGGAAAACAGGATATGTTAACCGACATCTACCGGTATATAACATACTACTGCTGAAAACAGGTGTATCATCACAACAAACAGACAAGTGTTCAGTGTCATATTTTACAGTCAATGTTTTGTTGTAAATACATAACTCTGGTTGGCATAGCAACTGAAAAGAAAAATGGAAGATCCTCTTGTCAGGTACCTGCTAGACAGATTTCATAATAATTTGACAGAAATGATCTTTGTTTAATACTTTTTAGCTCTTCTGATTTTTGGGGGAAAAAATGAGTTATTGTCATCACTTGATCGACATCGGTGTTGCCTGGTTAAGTTTTATGTTTAGGTCAGCTTTTCTCCTAAACTATCAAAGGTATTGCTTTGAAACTTGCAACACTTGTTCACCATCAACAGCTGGCCCTGTACAGCAAGAAACATAACTCCATCCTGCTTTTTGCAAAAATTATGGCCCCTTTTGGACTTAGAAAATATCAGATTTCTTGGTTAAGTTTTATGTTTAGGTCAAATTTTCTCCTAAACATTCAAAGCTATTGCTTTGAAACTTGCAACAGTTGTTCACTATCATAAGCTGACCCTGTACATTAAGAAACATAACTCCATCCTGCTTTTGCAAGAATTATTGCCCCTTTTGGACTTAGAAAATCAGATTTCTTGGTTAAATTTTATGTTTAGGTCAGCTTTTCTCATAAACTATCAAAGCTATTGCTTCAAAACTTGCAACACTTGTTCACCATCATAAGCTGACCCTGTACAGCAAGAAACATAACTCCATCTTGCTTTTTGCAAGAATCATGGCCCCTTTTGAACTTAAAAAATATCAGATTTATTGGTTAAGTTTTATGTTTAGGTAAACTTTTCTCCTAAACTACCAACACTATTGCTTTGAAATTTGCAACTGTTGTTCACCGTTATAAGCTGACTATGTACATCAAAAAACATAACTCCATCCTGCTTTTTGCAAGAATTATGGCCCTTTTTGGACTTAGAAAATCATTGGTAGGACAATTTTTCTATTATACAAAAAAATCAGATGAGCGTCAGCACCTGCAAGACGGTGATCTTGTTTGAGATTCCATTGATTGTTTGTCATGGAAATGGAATTGCAAGTACCATTGGTAACAAAATAAACAACAATTAAAAAATCAAAAAATCTTAGATATCATAGAGTTGGCCTGTTTTCAACATTTATTATGGTAAAAGTAATGCCAGACAATGTAAAACCTTGTCGGACAGTCAGACATTTCCGACAAAAGCCTAATGTTCAGATTATGACATCTTGGCCTTCTTGTTATATTAGCCTGTCAAATTTATTTTAAACATACTTATGGTTTAATACTCATCAGGTAATACAACTTCTATTAGTGTAATTCAAAAATTTTGGCCAGTCTCTGAAATGCCTGTCCCTTTTGATTTATTTCATGTATTTGTCTTTTCAGACAAACGAAAAAAAGGTTAGATCAAAACTCCATGGACTAAGGAGGAACAGAGTGTTGCGTGTAGGGGACTGAAAAAATGCTTTGATCTTAATATTCTTCCAAAAAAGTTAGAATGTCAAGAGCTTATCAAGAAAAATCTGGAGTAAGGAGGAACAGAGTGTTGTGCGTAGGCGACTGAAAAAATGCTTTGATCTTAATTAATTTTATTCTTCACAAAAAGAATGTGAAGAGCTTATCAAGAAAAATCTGAAGTAAGGAGGAACAGAGTGTTGTGTGTAGGCGACTGAAAAAATGCTTTGATCTTAATATTCTTTCAAAAAAGAATGTGAAGAGCTTATCAAGAAAAATCCTGTCCTTTCAAGAAGGTCATGCACAATGGTCAAAGGATTCGTTAGGACAAGGCAACTTCCTCTAAAAAGAAAACAGAAGTTATGTTAAATACATATCTGACATAACTGGACATAATTAAAGTGATTGTAGTTTATTTCATTGTGTATTTAATTTCTTTTACTTTTTGAGGTTTGGCTTCTTGTTAAAGTAGTGCATATATAACTGCACCAATAGTAGGCTTAGTACATTGAAAAACATTTTCAGATATAAATGAAACACAAAATTGGTGTAAGTTAGACTTTAAAAGATATCATTCTGTTAGACTGTAGACAGGTAATTTAGTTTCAGAGTTCTTTTCCAATAAATCTATTGGGACAATAACAAACCACTATTTTTGCATGCTGTACGTGCATGACAAAACTTTTGAAATTTTTAATGACAGGTATCACTATTACAAGTGTATGCTGTGCAAAACTAAAGAAAAACACAAAAACTTCAATATCATTCGCAGAAGTAAGATTCCACAATTGACTGAAACATACACAATTAAACCACTGACATGATAGCTAATGGAATGTCGATGCACAAGGTAGTTCAAGACAATTTCAATGTTATGTTTTGAATGTTAATATGTTCCTTACTCATTACTGACACAATGGCAGTATCACAGTTTGACAGAAACCTGTACAACTGTTGTCTGGACCCAATATTACGGGTTTTAACTGATTTTGTCTGGCTGGGGATTGAACCTTTGTAACCTTTAATTTGACACACCTGGACTAGCGGGAAATCTGTTGCACTTTTCTTTACTTTAAAGACCATGGTTCTAAATTGAACTTATTTATAAAATTTGAAATTAATATTGGTATCTGTTATAAATATTTTCACTGCAGATGGCATGATGGGAATGATTATTAATATAAAATGTGTTTTTGTAGAAGTACAATTTTATTTCTACATATATTATATGATTTTTTGACATTTTTTGCCAGTAAAACAAGTCGATGAAAGTACAAAAAAGATAAATGGATGTGCTTGAAAGTATTGAATTAATAGTCTTTTGAATAAACATCTCTGTTATGAATTATCTCAAATAAATTATTAATAATGTTTTAGTTATGACCTTGTAAAAATTACCACATGTTTCAGCGCAACATGGTCGTAACAGGAAAACTTAAAAATAACTCCTCAGTGAACATTTTTTTGACATTTTTTTCCTACAGTATTGTAGTTATTACTGTTATTTGATAAAAATGATATAGATTGTATTGTTTTTCATTACATATTTAAATACAAAAATGTTTTTTGCTTCTCATGTAAAGTTTTCAAAAACTGAGTTATGTCCATGTTGCACTGACCCATTAAAAAATGTGAATTGACAATTGATGACTTTTCATACACTAATCTGAGATGCCCACTCAATATGATTTTACATCCGTATTACTGAGTCTTATTGTTTCAAGCTATCTGCTTTTACAATATTCTATGGAGTCTTGACAAATACCTACACCAGTTGCAATATTCATCATAAACATGTTTTAAGACATGATGTATGAGACTTTACATGTTGTGATTTCGATACAGGATTATTATGATGTCAAATGGTAAACAGAATTATAAAATTGCAGCCTCATTTTGATTCCGACATCAACTGCTTGCTCAAATTTGGGAGGGACAGCTCCATCTAAGATGTATTGTATTGTGTTCTTGTCAAAGATGGTGAATTTTGTTGATTCTAAAAAAATAAAATGATTAAGTTCATACTGTGTTTATTTTTAGCTCAACTAAAATTTGAAGAATAAGTGGAACTATCCTACTTACCAAGGCGTTGATGTCTTTTGGCGTCATGCCGTCACACCTAAGTTAAGTTTTTGTCGAGCCCGCTTGCAGAAGCGAAGACATAGTTGTCCAAATGTCTGTTCGGTGTATGTGCGTGTGTGCGTCCGTCCGGATTTGTTTGTCCAGACCATAACTTTGACATGCATGGAGCAATCTTGTTTATATTTGGTATGAATGTTAACCTCAGTGAGACGGAGTGTCATGCGCAAACCCCAGGTTCCTATCTCAAAGGTGAAGGTCACACTTACAGGGCAAAGGTCAAATTCAAAAATGACTTTGTCCAGAGCATTTGTTCTTCATGCATGGAGGGATTTTGATGTAACTTGGCACAATTGTTCACCATCATGAGACGGAGTGTCATGTGCAAGAACCAGGTCCCTAGGTCTAAGGTCAAGGTCACACTTAGAGGTCAAAAGTCAGATACAAGAATGACTTTGTCTGGAGCATTTCTTTTTGATGCATAGAGGGATTTTGATGTAACTTGGCATAATTGTTCATCATCATGCGACGGAGTGTCATGCGCAAGATCCTAGAATTACTTCCCTTTGTTGTTACTATAAATAGCTTATATTTGTAACTTTTTTATTACTGGTCATAGGGAAAAATCAAGACCACTTTTCTGTAGTACAACATGCATGTTACATCCAATTTTCAGGTGTATTTTGACCTATCTCTACTGTTGTGGATTTTTGTGTGGACTTAGAATTTTTTTTTTTTTTTTTTTTTTTTTTTTAAGATTTATTTTCCTTTGTTGTTACTTTAAATAACTTATATTGTAACTTTTTGCAATCTGTTTTTTTTTTTTTGCATTAATGTTTGCCTCAATGAGACAAGGAGTGTCATGTACAACTCCCAGTCCTTTTGACAACTGGCGGGCTCGACATATTGCCCGTGGGCATCTAGTTTGTAATAGTCCACACTTTGACAAAGTCTTTTGAGATGAAGCTTTAAAACTTTCAACACTTGTGTACCATCACCATGTCCAGTTTTAGGCAAGAGTACATAACTCAGTGAAGGATTTTGGCTGAGTTATGGCCCCTTTTAACTTTGAAATCTTGGTTAAGTTTTTTGTACCAGTTCACATTTTGTGTAGTGTTTGACATATAGCTTTGGAACTATTATCATTTGTTTATTATAAGTCTCTATCTGTAGGAAGGAATACATAACTCTGTCAACTATTTTGGCTGAATTATGGCCCTTTTTGGACTTGGTAATTGGTACAATTTTTGTACAAGTTCATGTTTTGTCAACATATTTGACATATGGCTTTGAAAGTTTATACAATTGTTTATCATCATGATTTCTATCTGTAGGCAAGATTTCATAACTCTGTCATGGATTTTGGCTGAATTATGGCCCTTTTTGGACATGGAAATTGGTTCAGTTTTCGTACAAGTTCATATTTGTCAACACTTTTTGAAATCTGACTTTGAAACTTTGAACACTTGTTTATTAACATGATTTCAGTCTGTAGGCAAGAGTACATAACTCTGTGGAGGAATTTGGCTAAATTATTGCCCTTTCTGGACTTGGAAATTGGTTCAGTTTTATTACAAGTCAATGTTTTGTCAAAGCTATTTGACATGTAGCTTTGAAACTTTTAACACTTGTTTATCATCATGAGTCCCATCTGTAGGCAAGAGTACATAAATCCGTCATTTATTTTGGCTGAATTCTGGCCTTTTTGGACTTGGAAATTGAGTTTTTTGTACCATTCAGTATTTTGTCTAACCTGTTTGTCATATGGCTTTGAAACTTGACCACTTGTTTATCCTCATAGTCTACTTACCTAGGACAAGGACTTTAGCTCAGATATGGCCCTTTTTGACCTAGAAACTAGTTACGTTTAGCATACCATTTGATATTTTGTCTACTAACTATCTGATTTATGGCTTTAAAACTTTGAATACTTGTTTACCATCATGCCATGGTCACACACTATATGCCATATAGTGCAAGACTTAACCAAATCCAAAAATGCAGGTACATTTTTTGTCTTATCTATCCCTTTTCTTTTGTCTGAAAATCTCTGGTAATTTTTTGACCCTATACTTCTATCAATGCTTCGAATAGTCAACAGACGGCTCTTGTTAATTTTATTCAATGTCCGATTTGTACATCTGTGTGTACCCTGTTTGATACTTTAAAACGCTTTACATTTGAACAAAATCTACAAGAAACTGTACTTTGTAAAGATGATTTGAACTACAGCACCGAAGGTTCTTGGTCATCAATAGTGAATAGACAGCTTTTGTTATATCCCCCAAACGAGTTGTAAAGGGTGGGGGTGTATACTGGATTAGACTTGTCTGTCTGTCCATCTGTAGACACAATCTTGTGAATGCAACTGCTACAGTTATGGCTGGATTTCTTTCAAACTTTAACAGATGAACAACCTCAACATGTAGATGTGCATGAAGGAATTTACACTGCGACTATTTTTGCCAGAATTATGGCCCTTTGTTTTTTCATCTACTATGTAATATATAGCGAAAAATTATCGTGAAAGCAACTTCTACAGTTTTTGCAGGATTATCTTCAAACTTCCACAGATGAACAACCTCGACATGTAGCTGTGCGTGAAGGACGGAATTTGCGCTGTGACGATTTCCGCCAGTATTATGGCCGTTTGTTTTAACTACTAATGTAATACATGTATATAATGAAAAAGAAGGAATTTACACTACAACGAATTCTGCCAGAATTATGTCGCATTGTTTTTCATGTACTAAGTAATATATAGTGAAAAATTCTTATGAACGCAACTCCTACAGATTTTGAAGGATTTCCTTCAAACTTTCACAGATGAACAACTCCAAAACGTAGACGATTTCTGCTTGAATTATGGCCCTTTGTTTTTTCATCCACTAATATAATATATAGTGAAACATTCTGTCTTATCAACGCTGGTTTTACTGGACTACAGCACATTTTGCGTCAAAGCGGCATGAGGGTGGGGGTATTCGTCACTACTGTGACAATGCTCTAGTGTGTAGTGTTTTATTATTACAAAAATATTGTGATTTATTAAAATGTATACAACAAACACCTTTCTGCCATCGTTGCCTTGGCCTCGCTGTCATCTTCACGTTTGGCAATTCAAGGCTTCCATATCTCATCTTGATTTAAATTTTAAGCATTCGAGGACAGTGTGAACCTTCAGTGGAGGACACTGTAGACCTTCAAAGGGGACATACGTTCATGCACTCTGTCACTTGGTATTGCCCAATTTTGGATAGGCAGGTTGCCGTTATTCTTTCGTAATTTTCCGACTACAAGTACAAATGTTCCTAGCATGATCAACAATTAGGTAAAATTTGTCGTCTTATCGGTAAAATTATCCCCCTTGAAATCACCTGGCAGTGCGATATCGATTTTTATCTGGTTGATATTTTCCAATAGAAACAAAGAAGGAAAAAAAGTTCGAACAAATATTGTTTTAATTAGAATGGACACACAATATTTATTATCCTATTGAAGTGTTCGTCATTCTTTTCTCTTTACAAAGATATAAATTTTTTTTATCTAAAATGAAGAATTAATGCTTCCCTTGGCGATTAAAAAACATCACTATCAGTCTCTGTTTACGGCATATAGTTACTGAATAAAATAAGCAAAAACCTGTGATACGTATCCTATTCTTTTCCCTGTAGCCACTTTATTCATATATTGAGAATATTTATTATCCTATTGAAGTATTCTACAGACAATAAACTTTTTATATATGTTTTTATTTTGAAATTATTTTAATGTCTTCTTGCTTCCCTAGACGTTTAAAAGTTGGTGATTTTTGTATTATTTCTTTATTTGCCGTGTCCGTGGTATTTCCGGACGCGTGCGGAAACGCACGAACCCGCCCGAAGTTTAGCTGCCGATGATACAGAAAATATTATTGTAACAACATAGCATTAAGTGATAATAATAGTGCGGGAATAATTTCAGTTATATTAAGGCGAACCATAGTTTTTGGGAATTACAAGCTTACCGCAAAAGAAATTTTACAGGGAAACATGCTGACGTATCATGTTAATAAATAAATAAAATATAAGACATGATGCACGTTGCAACTATATATATTTCTTTCTAAACCACCGTCTCGTATTTTAAAGATTCGTTTAAGGCATACAGACACTAAATAGAAAAATGGCGCGAAAAAAAATGGTAGTCGCATAATGGCGGACACAAATAGTCCTTAGTTTTTTTGCTCTGTAGAGCTGTTTTCCTTATTTTCTTTGCATGTTTTTTGCTAAAATCACACGACAGATCTATGCTTGACATGTAGGTAGCATTTTCATAATGAAATAACATCATGACAAATTTTTTCATGGAAACTTAGATCATACACCACCAGTATAATTTGGGGTCTCATTTTTTAGCTGATTTTGCAGTTTGTGTGTTTGACTGAAATTATTTTTCTTGCATCAAACATGACCCCCACTTTTCTTTTGATTTTTAGTTAGCCCTGACAATATTCTTCAAGAAAATGTAAGTTACAGAAATTTAAAATGGGTCCTGATGTGTGCTGCGGTCATTGGAAATAGGTCAGTTTTATATAGAATAAAGAACAACAACTATTTAGTGTGTTATAACCTATAAGATGACATTGATAAAAAATGAAATCTGGCCAGATGATGGTGGGAATGGGCTAGTTTGATTAGAATTTAATAGAAAATGACAAATTAATTGCAATTTTGTTGAAAATGAGGATAAAACCCAAAAATATCACATTTTCACTGTTTTGGGTGTATTTTTTTCAAAAACTGCATATTTATAGGCTACTGATTGCTATATTCTGGCCATCAGAGGTAAAAGTGAACATCTATAACAGTTTAAATGTGTACTTTGCATGCAGATCAGAGTAGAAAATGTCAAAACAGGGCAAAACAAGGCTGAATTTGGGGTAGCTGCTTCAAAATTATGTCGCGACAGCTATTTTTGACAAAATCTGATGCTTTGTCTTATGGTACTGAAAATGCCGTAAAAACTTGGAAACTGGTGATATCAAGCTAAAACCTTGTATTTCTTCATGCATTTGGGTTTCTTGTACATTTCAAATGAAACTGGCAAACTGTCAAAGAAAAAAGTTTTTCTTATAGGCATACAGACACTAAATAGAAAAATGGCGCGAAAAAAAATGGTAGTCGCATAATGGCGGACACAAATAGTCCTTAGTTTTTTTGCTCTGTAGAGCTGTTTTCCTTATTTTCTTTGCATGTTTTTTGCTAAAATCACACGACAGATCTATGCTTGACATGTAGGTAGCATTTTCATAATGAAATAACATCATGACAAAATTTTTCATGGAAACTTAGATCATAAACCACCAGTATAATTTGGGGTCTCATTTTTTAGCTGATTTTGCAGTTTGTGTGTTTGACTGAAATTATTTTTCTTGCATCAAACATGACCCCCACTTTTCTTTTGATTTTTAGTTAGCCCTGACAATATTCTTCAAGAAAATGTAAGTTACAGAAATTTAAAATGGGTCCTGATGTGTGCTGCGGTCATTGGAAATAGGTCAGTTTTATATAGAATAAAGAACAACAACTATTTAGTGTGTTATAACCTTAATTATACTTATACCCCTTAGTTTAAGTTTTAACCATAAATATGTTATAAAGAATTTATATAATGCAACATTTGAGTAAATTGTTTTCGGAGCCTCTAAAACAGCCATTTTAAAGCGCTTTTCGATAGTTGTTAATTACCAATTAACAGTTTTTTGCAAGTTTATTGCTTATCAACACCTTTTTTATTAGGGGATTGGGGACGATCAGGTCTTTTTATTACACAGATAATAATCTTCTCGGTGACTGCGTAAGAGCATTTTGAAAATTGTAACATGTTTAATGAACGAGACTTAAATACACAATAAATATTTTGTTTCATTTTCAAGTACAAATGTTGTTAGATACATAAGGTAATGGGACAGTGATTGAGTATTTACTTGTATTTGATTGACAGTATTTTTTCCTGAATACAGGTTAATTGTTCGATATTAAAGTATAGATCACGTGTTAAAAGTTCGCCTAAGAGTGAAAATATTATAGTATAGAAGTTTTGTGACAACATTGTGAAAAATTGTCGTTTTTATTAATTTATTCAAAGAAGTATAAAATACATTTTTAATTTTTTATAGCTCTTTGGTTTATTGTCTCTCCTGAAAATTATTATGTACTTTCTCTGCTCCATATTATATAATGCTTTCACTTGCTGTAGGCATTGTATTTATGCAATAAATAGAAATTGAATTGAACTGAATGTACGCACAGCTAATCTCAAGAAGGTATAGCACGCGCTAAAAGATATGAAAAATCTGTAATCTCCTGTTCATATAGTAAAACTATTCGTGATAGTTATTATGAATAACCTTTACACTACATTAGTGTCACTTTATCCTAAATCTTTTCTAAAAGACTTTTTTCTATAGTGTGCTTGTTTTATTCTTAGGTTTTCCACTTTTTATTTAAAAAATCTGACATTTATTAAATCAGTCAGTCAGTCCCTTTTGAGAAACCTTGAGAAGTCATAATTCGCACATACTTTATTACACAATGACTGGCTCGGGGGCAAATAGGTCACACTTCCAATTAACAGGCTCTGGTGTCATAAAAAGATACCTTTTACATTGTCAAGTATGTTTGCTAGTTTGTTTTTCTGTTCATTTTTCATCAGTGTGTGACAATATGTTTATCAAATGTTCATTACATAGCAAAATTAATTTTAACAAGTTAAATGTGATTAATAATAATAATAAAAAACGCATTTCACATCCATTTATAATAACTGAAAATGAAATTGTCAAGTTTGTAAGCACTTTTAAAACATTTTTTTCCTGCTTTCTATCTTTTAAGATAATAGTAGTTTCATGTACATGTATGTTATGCTCGCCTAATATACATGATTTTGTGTATTTATATTTGTTTTTATGTCTCAGTTTCTTTAATGTAAAATTAAAAGAAGATAATATAGTGTTAATCGTATTTTCATATACTATGCCAAAGAAGTATAAAACACCTTTTTATAGCGCTTTGACTACGCAAAATAAAAGAATGAATAACGTAGTGTCTTCTTTTTTCCGTTCCGTACTTTACATTATTGAAAAACAGAATTAAACCAAGTTGATGACTGTATTTGCTGTTGTTGTTTTACCGATACTTAAAATTGGTGTAAAATAAATCACCCTTCACACTACGTTTTTACAGGAGATCTCTAATCTATAATCCTTGTTTTTTTATGATCGGCACCTCACGTTATACGATAAGCGGAGATAGCCGAACCATAACGATCTAAAAAATATCCGATAGTGATCGATATTTAGCTAGACGGTCGAAGGGAGACAACAAGGTATAGCGTTGATCTCAATAAACAAGGAAAGATAATAGAATCGATTTTTGCCAACAAGATGGGTTTATAAAAGCATTGTGCTACTTTTTAACCTGTCAAATTTGCATACATTATACGCTCTGTGCATATGCTACTACAAAATTCGGCTCATCTTCGGTGCCATCCGTATGTTTTACGGAAATAAATTTTGGTTAAGTGTCTAAATACCATTGTTAGTATTGTAAGTGAAACC
>NW_026460687.1:0-10884 GCF_021730395.1 Mercenaria mercenaria | reverse complement strand
TAGGTCATATGGCTTTAATGGTGGAGGAAGACCCAGGTGTCCCTCCGTGCATTATTTCATCACGAGCGGGCACCTGAGTAGAACCACCAACCTTCCGTAAGCCAGCTGGATGGCTTCCTCACATGAAGAATTCAACGCCCCGAGTGAGGCTCGAACCCACATCGATGAGGGGCAAGTGATTTGAAGTCAGCGACCTTAACCACTCAGCCACGGAGGCTGCAATATGTCTAACAAGGATATAAGGGAACAGATCAGTAGCAGAATCTGTCCTTTTCTGCAAAAAACAGGCAAGGCTATACAATTCGATACCAAACTAGAATAGGACATTTTCTCTTCTGTATAATCAAGTCTAGATGGATTATTTATTATTATAGATATGTAAGACATATACTACTGTGAGACATACCTTTGCACATAGCCCGCCCGCTTAGCTCAGTAGGTAAGAGCGTTGGTCTACGGATCCCGGGGTCGCGAGTTCGATCCTCGGGCGGGGCGTATGTTCTCCGTGACTATTTGATAAACGACATTGTGTCTGAAATCATTAGTCCTCCACCTCTGATAATTCATGTGGGGAAGTTGGCAGTTACTTGCGGAGAACAGGTTTGTACTGGTACAGAATCCAGGAACACTGGTTAGGTTAACTGCCCGCCGTTACATGACTGAAATACTGTTGAAAATTGGCGTTAAACCCAAAACAAACAAACCTTTACACATCTATAAATTTTCATTTCCAATACTGCTATTCTTCCTCTTATATAGTTTTCATTTTCAAATTCTGGAGTGCCCGATGAATCAGGATGTCTGTATGTTCTATGGGTACTTCAATTCAAAGAACGGTTTGTGATAAACTTTATTTTACTGTGAAAAAATATATTAGTTATGTATTTGAGTCAATTTAAGTTTTCGCTGACTTTTAAGTGTAGTGCAATAAAAATATTGTTTTTAAAATCTGATCTTGATTTTGTTACACACTTTACTGTTTCCATGTTAGATATTTTTATATAGGTGACCCTTAAAAGGGAATTTAAAACATTAAACAAGGAATATATAAAAGTTCACAGTCAATAGAATCAAATTGTTAAGATTGAAGGGGAACAACTCAAATACCTTGACAACTGCATGTTACGTTGATTTTACATCCTTTCGGAGTAAAAGTGAAAAAGAAAGAAAAAAAGAGAAAGAGAAAAAAGATGAGAGAAAAAAAATTGAGAAGAGAAAAAAAAAATAACGCAATAATAACATCTCCGGCCTGGAATCAATGAAGATTTTTCAGTTTAAATAATACTCGTAGTAACTGTTTGGAGTATTATTGAAAACATATGAATAAAATATCTAAAACTGTATCAGTGGAGCTTTTTTTACGATATTTTATGTACTTTTCCGAATTGTAAAATTTAAGTCATTGGTGTAATGATAAGAAAACTAGCAGTATTGGTATTCAGTTAAACAACTATATCACAGCAACTACTTTCTCCATAAAAAAATATGAATATTTGTTAAAAACATTGATGTAAAGATAAGATAATCTTTTTGAATATTGCATTGTGTGCACTACACGTCCATGATGTAACAACTGTTTTGTACCACAGACTTACCCCAGAGACATATTTAACATATGTTTTTTTTTAAATAAATCTAATCTAAACAGCCAGATACCCTTAAAATATTTCAAAAATAGTAAATTGTTTCCTTTCATAAACATCAAAATCATCAAGTCATCAAGATGTTTTCGAAGTGTCGATAAGAAACTTTAAACGGTAAGTGTTTTAATGCGGTATTCCTTCTTATTAGTGATATTTCCTTTGGAATGTGAGAATATTTTGCCATTGTCCCTGAAAACTTGTAACAGGAGGTACAACCTTTCAAATACAGGAGAAACAAATACATTTTTGTAATTTAAGTAATGCCCAAGATGTAAAATTGTTGATAAATGTTTCTGTTACACCACAGACACCAATCTGTGGGACAAACATTGGGGGAAGTTTTTTACTTACTTTTTACTTGCATTCTTAGTCAATTAACATGTTTTAATGTCAAATGTATAAGATATTCATTTTTTTAGTGTAAAATGCTCACCAAATAAATGTTTCTTTATCTAATAAATCATAATTTGGACAGTATATTGTGGGTATTGGTAATTTGGTCACTATAGAAGATTTTTATGCTAATTTGTAGGTACAAAATAAGTCCTGGACTACAAAGCCATAATTGAATTTGTGTCAATTTTCATGCCTTTTAAAATATATCAACCGCGGATAGATAAGAAAACCTGCAAAATTGAAATTGACTTATATGTAGTCGTTTGTCTTCTTGTATTCATTTTGCTGTGCATTGGTTTGTAATACAATCAAACCGAGCCTGCAACATTTTCGTTTTTGTCGTGGTGAGCGTCCTGCAGAGTTTCAACTTTTTCTATTGTATGTATTGTATGGAGTTCACATATAAACCAGTGAGCTGAAACATAAGAAGTTATCAAATTAATAAAATATTGTAGTTCAAGAATATCGAATATCGGATTGTTAAAAAATACAAGTATTATTTCAAAGCAATATTTAATTCAGTATTATTGGTCCGTGTACATGAGTATAAAAAAATCATTACTACATTAATATTTCTGGACGATGGAAAGGAGATATATATTAATAAGAGTTTATAATGTCAATATTAAAATATAAGTAAAAGAATGTTAAAAAACATTTGTTACAACACGTGCAGTTAATCATGTGTTCTCTTTTTCTTTTTGTCGAACGATAATGCATAATGTTATATATAGTATTTCTTTTCATTTATAATTCCAGCATCGTTGTTAGTTTACGTATTTTCCATTAAAATGATATAGATGGTGTTTTTAAGATGATTGTGTATAATTTTTAAGCACCTTGTTAAGTTTCTGAAGACATTTTTTCCGCAAACAAGTATGATGTAGATCGGTAAGTTGTTAGTTGTTACGCGTGGCACAGAAATAATTGTGCAAAAAAAATGTTTTATATAAGTTCACCAGCGTTTAGACATTCTATGATAAGATGATGTTAAGCAACGCTTGCGAACACAGTAAGGTAAAACAAACATGTACTTTTATCAGGTCTGAATTGTTGTTGATAAATATCGTATTCATTTGTATTCCAATTCACACAGGCTATAGAATTCACTCTCATTGCAATCCTCATCGTTCCATTGGTAGTTAAAACCTGGTTTTGATTATCCTTTATATAATAGAGAATAGGGAAAACCAGTGAAATTTAAAGACACTGCATCAACAATTTAGCTTTAAAAACACTCCTAACAATAAAACATTCAACTGAAATTCAAACTCATTTTCATAACAAAGAAATGAAACATTCAACACAAGACAAAGGGTTAAAAGTATAATATTACATGTGTATATAAATATCGCGTGTTCGTGGGGGTTTTTTACCGCTAGTTTTGTTAATTATACGGTACCCAACATTGTAGTTTCGCTATTTAGCGTCATTTAGATATAGACTTTACATAAAATATACCATGATGATAGACAATTCGATTTCTTGTACCTACCCGTTTCTGAACCAGGGAAGACGTGTTGCTTTTAATTTTTGTCTGTTGTTTTCAATGGAAAATACACTTTTATGTTAATATGGAACAATTGTGTACTCATTTTATTAAGGCGAAACACTATAAGAATTTAACCTGAAAATCATTTAATCGTTTTTACAGAATCATTGAATGTGTTGTTGGTGGACATCTTAAGAAGGCGTACCTTCCAGGCATGAATAGCTTGTGATTAGATATTGATGAAGATGAGGAATGTAAACACTTCTAGTCGCCTGGGTCGATATCGAGCCTTCTCGGGTAACCTTTTTGTTAACCGTCCGAGGAAATAATAATATATGAGTAACTGTTTTATATGTGAAGATTAATTTCAAATAGCAGATGTAACATATGTCAGTCTGATCCGTGAAATATACCCATACTTTTCAGACGACTAAGAACGTAATTATACAAGGGAATATTTCATATTGCATTTATTCCAAGTTTATTTCTTAATGTTTTATTATAAATTTCTTTGATATCATATAAGTATTCTTTTAATATTGTCATAATAAGTTCACTAATTTACACATTTCTTCATTGATATCTAAAATATATTAATAGATTTAGTTTGATCAAGTGTGTAGGATATGAGGAAATTTAACGTATTTTACCATGCATATTATTTTCATTTATTCGTAAAAGCATATACATTATGAACTTGCTTAAAGGAAACACACTTAACTGAACAGAAATGTATTATGAACGTAAGGTTGCATTGAGTATCTGGAGAGTGTATTTGCCAATATTGGTTGTAGTCGGAACACTAGGAAATCTTATGACAATAATTTTTCTGATGCAACTTAGGTACTGCAATTCTAGTATAGCTAGATATCTGACAGCGCTTGCTGTATCCGACGTAATGATGCTATGGATCGCGGTTCCGAGAAGTGTTCTGCATTTCGGTTACGGTATTGACATAAGATCAAGTTCACAGTTTGTATGCAAAGTACAACTTTTTTATTTGCTCTACCTTGCGGGTCAAAGCTCTGCTTGGTTTATTGTTATATTAACTATTGAGCGCTTTATTTCAGCATGGCTACCGATCAAAGCAAAAGCAATATGTACCGTAAGAAGAGCAAATATCGTTATCTTAAGCTTGTTAGCCTTCTTCATTGTATTGAATGCACATTTTCTTTATGGTATGGGGCACGCAAAGGGTAATATGTGTTACCAGATGGACGACAGTTATACAAATTTCTATTTTTACATATGGTCAGTGATACAACTAAGCGTGTTTTTCCTATTACCACTCACAATTTTAATGGTAATAAATATATCCATCATTATTCGTGTCTTGATTACCGGGCGGAAGTATCAAACACAGGTTATACCTCAGGCACTGACCACTGCAGCACGAGCAAGAAAAGCAAAAAATTATCAGATAACTGCGATGCTTATTGCAGTGAACGTAGTTTATATGATCTGCATGACACCAATACTGGTTTTTCTAACGTCCTATACCGGCTGGGTTTTGTCACATGGAGACGAGAATAGTGACGCTGTATTAGAACTTATTTGGGCAATAATAAATGCATTGTTTTATACTAATTACGCAGTAAATTTTATCCTTTATTTCGTCAGTGGATCAAGATTCAGAAGTGAGGTCGTAAGAATTTTCTGTCAAAGGAAAAACTCGTGCCCAATTATTTGCCGATGGAATTGGTGGCATTCATGGGGACGTAATGCGAATATCAGCACCGTTGAAGGGAATATGAATATAGAACTGCAAAACGTGACGGTATCGCAAGAATAAGGTTTTATACCTTGGACAATTATTTAGTAATAAGGTCCGCACACGGGATGCTGCCTACTTGCTTTATGTCAAGATTTAATGATAGGATATTGTGTGCGCGAAACGCGTGTCAGGTATTAAAACAGGTCACGGACTTTCTTTTCTCATTTTAGTGTACCCGAAACTCAAAATTTCAAAACATAAGAAATAATTTTGATATTACTCATTGACAAACATTTTTCAATGAGTTTCAATGGTGAGGCCTTAATTAAGTCCTTACGACAGCTCATGTGACCCTATTTTATGGCAGATAGAAAATGTAAAGCTTAATCTTAGATAATTTACCCATATCCAACTCGAAAAAAAAAAAACATCCATGTAAATGTAATTTTCGAGTACATTTTTTAAACACGCGTGTGTGGCATTTTCTACTAATATCACCTTTTGTATGTTGTAACGAAGGGACTATAGAAGGGATTTCATAACATTTGACATCCAAATGCGTGATACACGGCTGACATGCTTAAATAACTTTTGCGATTTCCAAAACATACTTCTTTACAGTCAGTTGATCGCCTTTACAAAAGGACATTTACCAGTTCCAAAATGGCAAGTCGTGGTATCATAATCCTCTCAGACCACGCCCCCCTCCCCCTCCCTTCTCAAAAAAGGGTGTAATGAAATAATGTTCCATCATTTCGGGTTTTTTTGTGTAACACGATCTTGGTTTAGAACTAGTCGTTCATAATGATAAAATGTCATCGGATAGATCAGACACGCCTTTTTTTCCGTTTCTTTCCCTGATTCTGTTACAACTGTAACTTATATACATATACCGTTTTATTGCATTTATTATTAAATCATGACATTTAACATTTACGTGTTTTTATCTTATTATCATTAATTCATACGTCGTGTGTCCGTTGACAAACAAGCATTTTACCATTGTACCTACGTCGTGTGTCCGTTGACAAACCGGCATTTTGCCATTGAACATGTAAAAGATATAGAGGATATTTGTTTGTTTCAGTGAAATATCAATTTTTTTCACAAGTGAGCATCAAAAACTGATATTTTCACGAGTGGCGTAGCCACGAGTGAAAATGACTTTTTTTGGTGCTCACGAGTGAAATAAAATTGATATTTCACTGACACAAACAAATTTTCTTTTTATTTCATGTGTAAAACTCTACTTATGTTGCGTAATTTATAAAATGTCGAAAATCGCGGGAAATATCAACAGAAAGCGTAACACAAATGACGTCAGTTTAACGACGTAATCGTCATTATGGTCCCCGGTATTTATAACGCTCGGTATACAATTTGACTTCATTTGCGACGGAGGACCGGAACTAGTTCGGCAAAAACAGTGAAAAATAAAAATGATAATCTACTGTTTCAAAACTGTGGATAATCACTTTTATTTCACTGAGAAAACTCTATAATTCACTGGAAAACATAAAATAAATCACTTTCCTGCTTTTTTTTTAATTGAAAAAAGATTAGGCTGTTTAGTTTCTATGGTCTGGAAAGGTACCGCTGACTTTTGAAGGTGGTAACAATATCTTTTACAAATCTGTGACGGAAATATCAACAGACTACGTGAGTGTCACAACTTACGGAAAGAAGCAGCCGTACATCAACGCGTTTAGATGTAGAATGTTTGGAATGTACCATTTATATTTCTTACTACATTATTGTACGTTTTGCTGTAATTTTAAACGCATACGTATGATGTCACATATGCGCCGTTTGTTTTTTTAATATGATAAAAATCATTCAAGATTTAGTGAACAAAATTAATATTATAACTTGGTGCACCCGAAAACCGTCCGAAAGTAATTTACTTACAGACAATTTATAATTTTACATCGAATGACGTAGACCGCTAGACCTTATCTTTTGTCCACTGTCTGTTGGGTTTTGCGCTACTGCAACACCTATAACGCGCTTATTCGGACGTAGCAGTCGAAAGGGGGTAGGTAGCAAGCGGATAGGGGTACCGTTGGATAGATATTGGAACGCTTTATTTTTCGTACAAAAAAAAACTTTCAACGATTATCGGTCTTACTTATGTAAAATTTAAATAAGATATATTTCTTGATGTTGTTTTACAATAAAATGGTCGATAGCGATTTATTATAAAATGACACTGTATTGCTGTTAACGTGCCTAAAATGACCTTTTCAGATGCAATTTTGTCTGTGAAATTTCATTTATTGGTTATTTCATGTTCAATTAGCTACTTCCCTCGTTATAGGATAGGGTATACCCCTTTACGTTATGTTCATATAATTAATTCTTCCAATATGCTTTTCTCTGGTAAAACACTCTTACACTACAGTGACGTCACGTTATCGTGCGATGATGTCAGTGCTTTTGTTGCTACCAAGAAAGAGCGCTACCATATTTTATCTACTGTTTTAGATAAAGGGCATATTAACATCGAAATCATTTATAGCTAAACCGTGTTTAACACTACTTGTACACTCTGGTGGTAATACGTCGTACAAATAATTGCACTCGGGCTGCGCCCGAGTAAAATCATTACGCTCGACGTACAAATCGTGCATAAATAAAGATAAAACACCCGTTTGTTATGAATTATTTCTTAATTAAAACTATTGTTGTTTTAGTTCTTTATTTTGACACCGCATTTATAGTATGTTTCTAATGATATGTAATAAACTGGTACCAGGTCATTCAAGAGTAAGGGACTGATGCTAACATGTATTTTTACAGCATACGCATCTTTCACGTGACAGTCATGGAATAATATTATTCATTCAATACTTTATTTAATGGATCATCTTCAATTCTAAGAATTATATCAGAATTATATCTGTATTTCTAAATAAATAACTGAAATAGAAACATGTACATAAAATAATTCTTAATTTGATATTAATGAAAATTGAAACGTAGAGAAAGATCGGTTGAAATATTTGTTCAGTGTAACATGATTTTATTTTTTTTTATTTTTTTCGTTTTATTTTCATCGGGAAGCAGATAGATTATTCCCTGGTCATGTAACAAAGTAAATACAATACGTTCTGAGCATTCATTGCCAGTTTACTTCATGTTTGCTGGTATTAACAACATTCTAGATATGAAGCAAACATCAGATTCTACTGAGGCTTCACCCTTAATCCAATACATGAATATATGTTCGATTGTAGACAAAGTTACAGAATGTTGCAAACCTATGAGATAATGGTTGACCTAGGCTGAAATTTATGAATGTATATTATATTCTGTGTGAAAGATTTTGTTGTTGTTGTTCTTTTTTTTTTTTTTTTTTTTGGGGGGGGGGGGGGGGTGGGGGGGCTGGGGGGGGGGGGTTGGTTCTTTACCGGTTTTCTATTTAAGGGAAAGAACATTCCCTCAAGATTAAGTTTAAGTTATGATTTCCTTAATTATGTTTTATTTTGTCTATTCAATTTTGAATAATGAGGTAAATGTTCCACAAAAGAACTGTCGTAAAAAATCTAAATAAGTAAGAGTATGCAAACGACATGCCTTGAAAGATACTAAATTTGCATCTAGATAGAATTAGGTCTAAACATCATACCCTTTTAACATATCAAAATATATGAAAACCTGGAAACTGAGCACTGTATTTCGCATATACACAGAGTTATTTGGTGAACATAGTTATGGACACCTCATTGTCTTCTGCATTATTGATTCCTTTTCTCCATAATCTGATTTGATGATGAATAAAATGTTGCAAAAATTACAGAGTTTATGTAACTTACAAAATTACAGAGGTTAAATAACTTATAGAAGCTGCATGACTTACAACTGAATGACTTTATACTTCCTTGTTTTTTCTACAGTTTAGAATTTTTTCATACTCTGTGAGCTTGAAGAAAATTAGTTTCTATGACAAACGAAGAAGAAAGGACACAGGTCACCGAACTCGTTTTGATTTTATACGGCATTTCTTAACCAACTGTTTATGCACTTCTGACATTTTGTAAAATTGTAAAATTTATAAAACAAATAATATCCGACTTAACGTTTAAGGGATTTCAAGGTCTTACAGATTAGTATAAACACAAGGTGATATCAGCATTATATAAGCCTAAATGTCACTAAGAAATCTCCTTCATTTTTACATGTTGACATAACTAGCCCCGTCCTCTTTATTTTCAATGGAAAAAAAACGTATATAAGTCCACAAAATGGTGGATTTCCTGAAAAAAACTGAAACTGTATGGTGTTTAAATGCATTTGCTGCTGCAAAGTTTAGGCAGAACTGTTATTTGTTTGTTCATTAAAACTTATAATTTACTGAATAGTCATCTTCTCACTTTTTTGAAAAAAAAATATGTACATATGTAGAATTCTTAGTTTAGAAATATAAGTAAAACAATGGTTGTTTATATATCCTGTTGTGTTTTTATTTTCCCGTTTAGTTAAAAACAAGCAAGAATATCCAACAGGGAAAGCCACGTTCCAAAAACGCAGCCTCCCCTAACACTAACAACACGCACACACAAAATAAACACACAAGGACAAAACAAACAAATACAGGAACGCAGTGGGGCACCGCCTTGGAACGGTCAGTGGCAAAACCACCACTGAAGAGTTTAAACCGGTTTATGGTGCACCTAACCTCACTCTTACCCCCACCATGTTCCAAAGTCACAAGACAGTGTAAATAAAAGTTATGCCCGCCAGGTGAAACCCTAACATACGTAAAGGCAACAGAAGGCATGTAATGTAAAACACAAAAATGCTCTTGTATACATATAAAAATGCAATCCTTAAGAACCTAAAACGCATGTACTCAATGCCTTCGCAGAAGACAGAGCAACAAGGGAAACACCCTTAAGGGCCCGACAAAACAGGCCAGAAAAAGCCACAATAAATGGTCGGAATAAGAATAACATTTCCCTCAAACACGCCAATATCGTCAAACACATTTATCTACATATTTGTAATGATCACTGCGCGTATGTATAATACTAGTACATAAAATCATTTTAATTGCAAATATTATAGTGTCAAGATATTTAACCTATTCTTTAATATAAAAAAAATCACCTTTCCCACTAGGGTCATTTACCCGTAAGTAAGGGGACATCCGTCCGTCACACTTCATTTTCTATAAATAGCCGGACAATCATTTTACTAAAATCCTTCAAACTTCATAGACTGATAGGGCTTACAGTGTAGATGACCCTTATTATTTAAGGGTTACTCCAACAAAGGTCAAGGTCACAGGGGCCTGAACATTAAAAACCCTTTACGATCAATAACTTGAGAACCAATTGATCCAGAAAAAATGTTGATACTTCATCGGATGATTGGACATGCATAGTTGATGACCCTTAGTGATCATTGGGTCATTCGATCAAAGGTTAAGGTCACAGGGGCCAAAACATGGAAAACCATATCCGATCGATAGTTTTAGAACCATTTGTTCCAGAACCTACACACTTCGTAGGGTGTTAATGCTTACAAAGTAAATAATGCCCATCATTTTTGGGTTTACTCGAGCAAAGGTCAATATCACAGTGGCCTGAAGATAGAAAACACTTTCTGATTGATAACTTTAGAACCACTTGACCCAG
>NW_026460686.1:0-3058 GCF_021730395.1 Mercenaria mercenaria | reverse complement strand
AAGTTACATGATGAATAAACAAAACAAAACAAACAAAACAAAACAAACAAAAAATGCATAGATAAAATGCGTGGTATTCATCTTGTCTGTGCTAACAAAGAAATGACTCTCATACATGTACTGATTAAGTAGACGATTTAATGTTTGGTGGACGCCATAATATCATAAGTATTTTTAATCGTACAAATTGAATATGAAGACATGTGCTTTCTTTTACATTAGAAATGTGTCTTAAAATATTTCACGTTTATTAAAATATTTAACCTATCGTTAAATAAGGAGACATTTCTGAACCGAAAACTAGGTGTATATGTCTGTGAAGAAATAATGAGAAGATGGTTTAATGTCCTATAGTTTTAGGGTATAATGGTAACGGCGCAGAACATAATTAATCATAAAATATAATCCACACGGTTGTCTATCTAAATTCGTATTTTTAAAAATTCATTGCGAAGACAGCTGCTACATCTGGGGCTTACTGACGCAGCAAAGTTTGAAAGTCGCTCCAAACAGTGAGCTAGCTGTGGCAAACCTGGAAATGGACCTCTTTACCGGCACTCTGTCATGTAGCCCAAAACTTTATGTCATAAGCCTCTGTGTATTTCTCTTTAAAGTATCCCGAACATCTTGCACGATCTAAATTTCACAATTTTTTTGCAAGGTCTTGAAAAATCAAAACATATATAAGGCAACACAAAATTAATTTCTTGGTCATCGGATTTTTTCCCCAAATATTTAGGAGCGACTGAGCGAAAAAAAATTGTTATTTTGATTTCATCTATTTTTGGAGGAGCTATTTGAAGAAAAATAAAAACCCTTGTCACAAGAATCAACAAACACTGCCAAAACATATCAAAATAGCTTGAAAGCTTGAAAATGAATAAAAAAACCAAAGATCTTGAAAGGACAAACTGCCCCCACCCCCGTCCCACCCCAAAAAAACAAAAACAAAAATAACAAAAAACATGGTAGCCACTCAACACTTGACTCCAGTATATTTTAATGTTTTCCGGCGGGACGCGCTATATTGTAATGTTTATGCACATTGTGTGATGAAAGGACAGCAGGCGGATACAAGAAAATCTGGCAATTTAACCATATTTCTAGTGTGTAGAATTAACGTGTTGGCTAAGTTTGTATCCTAGGCAAACCAGTAACCTAGCCACGTAAGCACAGGGTTTCACCTCGGATTTTATCTCCCTACATAAGAATAAGAAAGCTGTAACTCTCAAGTAGTGTATAACAGAAATCATTACATATATGGAAAGGTACCAATGATCTATATTATATAGTGTCTGTCAACTTTCATTGTAATTTCGCCAGATGCCAGGAAATCTATCATGCGCTGACGGCCCATATCACTTGTAAATTCAACCACTAATTTTGCAGTTTCTTTTGCTCTTTGTTTTAACATTTAACTTTCGCAGAAAAGGAAGACACAAATTTGATGCTAAAAATCATAACAATAAATGACACGAAAATAATACAAAAGTAATAAGATCTGTAAAATGATCCTTTGAAGCAAAGAATGCAACCAATAATAGCAGACTCGGTTTGATTGAGTCTGTTCATGAGAGGTAATGAAATGTGCAACACCTCTCACGCCCGCTAGCACCGGCCTAAGCGGAACTCAATTACACGTAGGCTGAATAGTCACCATGATCCCAAAGGACAAGAAAATATAACAAATTAATAACACTGAATCCAAGAACGGTAGTAAGCATTTAATGCATGTTTTCTTGAAATTAGAGTTTGTAAGCTCTTAAGGATTCTTTTGTCCTAATTAAGTTCCATGTGCATACCCCTTCTCCGCTCGAAAACTATGTTCTTTTTACTTAGCTGATAGAAGCAATAAACCATTCCTTAAAATCAAAGTTATGTCAACAATACTTTATTTCTTACAAGTTATGAGGGTTAACAACAAGACAAACGTAATACATTTTAGGCTTCATAACTTTCAGAATATGTGTATATGCGGATGTCAAAGGCTTGAACCCTAAATAAACTCAAACGCGTGTATTTTACAAATGTCTTACAAACGTCTTACAAATGACTGTATTACACAAACACATGTACGTAGTTCCATTGCCCTTACTAAATGTACTTAAAAATGCACAATTAGGCTAGACAACTGACTTGCTCAATTTCCATCAAATGCTAATACCCATTTCAATTTTTATGATGTTACACTGGATGTACAATGTACCATCTGTTCGCTATTGAACTACTACCCAATTAATTATTGCTGATATATATGTGTATTTTAAGGATCTGCAGCAAAACATTTAACTCTGTTTTCAATAATGAGATGCTGATGTTCAGCTTGAGAAGAAAATGACTCGCAAAAACTCAATTTTGCATACTGGTTCAAATGTTGAGACAAAAACAGAGGCTTAAACATGTTTTCCTGGTGCTTTGATGGAAAATTATAATTAAAAGTATTTAATTTTATAAATCCCTGTGGTTACACAGTGAAAAAAGGGTCCTACACAGTGAGAAAGGCCCGTTCTGAAATTTTGAAATCAGTCTGCAAAAATTAAAGCGACCGGAAGCTGATTTCTTAGAAAAAATCTTTCAAATTAAAATATATTGGAGCGGGAAATCTGTTGACCAAGTAATCAATTTGGTGTGGCCTAAAAAGAAAACCCAAACAACCACATACGCCATTACGCCATTTTAAAATGACTTTGCAGAAAGCGAAGAAATAAGAGAAAATGTTATTGCAATTGTATTGTATTTTGAGTATGTCAAGAGAATATTATTTAATAACAATGCGACATTATTCGGAGGAAGACCATAAATGGTCAGAGACTCCCCAATCCTTGCATATGTAAAGAAGTGTCTTTTATCGTGTATCATATTGTACCGAATAATAATCAAAAATTTACCTATTTCAAGTATTTCTGTCGCATGTTATTATACTCTGTTATTGATCACATTGAACAAAGAAGGAAATCTGAGTTAAAATGATGAAAATTATACCTAAATGAGTTTTTGAGAGGGGTATTTACAACCCTTAGCTAGAAGATGTTTTTGTAGAAAATGTCTCTTTAAGATT